>NC_134687.1:273594248-273816748 GCF_050947455.1 Rhinoderma darwinii | reverse complement strand
ACCGGCCCAGTTTTTATGCCGAGCGATTCTTTAAGTTCATGACCAACACAGTGTTTAGAAAAACATCCTGTAAGTAGCCTTGGTTGCCAGATCACTAATAAAGACCTCATTAGGGACTCCGTATCATTCTCCGTGATTGAACGGCTGCTGTCGATCACCGATGAGAGGGGTTAGGGGGGGGGGGGGGTGGGGAGTGCTCACCTCATGAACACACCAGACTTTTGACTTTGAGTCTGATGTATTTTTCTGTTCCGGTTTGGCTTACAGGAGAGTGGTCCTGTCCCCATACTATGCTGCCCTTGCATAGGGCATTATAGTCTGATGACTGATCCATTTTATAAGCTTCTATTTTATTAAATTTTTTTGTTCATTTTAGTTTTTCCATGCTCTGAAATCTTTATTACCATACTACTACATTATAGATTTTTGTTTTATTATTGTAGCACTGAAGTCCTCTCCTTCTAAAAAGGGACGAAGCGCTCTACTGGCACCTCGACCTTTGGGACCATCTGCAGCATTTTCGGCAGGACAAATTCCTACGGAACAGGAAGGGAGATTTGACTTGCGTGGAGCACGTAGCTACCCTACATTAGAGGATGATGGTAAAGTGGTTAGCGTGCTTGTGGCCAAAATGTTAACGAATGCCTCAAGTTTATTCATTTTGCAAGATCCGTTCTGGTCTGGTTATGTTGGGGCAGAAAGGGTGTTGGTGCTTTGTGTGGCGTACTTAAAGGCTGGGCAGGTTGACTGCATGCTGTTCAATAAGGTAACTGTGTGACTGGCACCTTTTTATAGAAGCCATATTTGTTGGGGATTATATTACTTAGCAGCTGCCCCCGCTCATAAGTGACAGGTGTAGGCGTGGATGTTCCTCAGTATTTTGCCCCTGTGCAATCTCCCTCCATGTGGCTTGTCTGCATACTGCTGGGAACTGGTGTTTGCACCTGCCATTGTATCAGTAAGGCTTCGTTCACATCTGCGCTAGGGCTCCGTTCCGACGTTCTGTCTGAGCTTTCCGTCTGAACTGAGCCCTGACGGACACAAACGGAAACCATAGGTTGTTGCAAGAATTCTGGCGTTTTGTCAGAATCCATAGCGTAGTCGACTAGGTCTTCTCCTGGTGAAACCTTTGTGATTATGTCTCAGTCATTCCATTCTAAATACTAATTCTTCATGGACATTATGTGGGGCTTTACATTCTCTCATTTGCTGCCATGTTGTCAGTTATGTGGCTGGTCACGTTGACCTCTTCTTGAAGGTGTGTGTGTGTGTGTGTGTGCCATGTTGTCAGTTATGTGGCTGGTCACGTTGACCTCTTCTTGAAGGTGTGTGTGTGTGTGGTTGTGTTGTGTTGTGTGTGTGTCACCCCTGGAACTCCCAGCAGTTTAACAATCTGTACATTTATTTCCGCTTGACCTAAGCATGGAGGACGTGAGCTATAGAGTTACTCCACCTAAAATAAAAGGATAGATCCAGACTATGTATATAACCTATAACTTACTATATTTTCATTTTAAAAAGAATTAGAAAAATAAACATATAAACGTGGTGATTTCATATGCCATATATTCATACACTGTTATGATTCTTGTAGCATACATCCACAAACTTTTTTTTTAATTGATAACCTTTAACTGAGGCTGATATCTCGCTGTCTAATCTTTCTAAATTAAAAATGTTTCTGGGTGTACGCTACAAGAAATACAATAACACCATGTGTGTATATTTTTCTAATTCTTTTTAAAATGAAAATCTAGTAAAAGTTATATTTTATATGCTCCTATCCTATCTATCCTTTTTTTCTTTAATATATATACTACGGAGGATTACAAAATCTCAGTTTAGGTGGTGGACTTTAAACCACACCATCAAAATTGATTACCTAAAATAAAAGAATAGAGTATGCAGCCAAAAATAAAGCAAAGCAGCAGATCAGGGTTTGCATAAAAACTTCGATTTTTATTTCTTTTTTTCTTTTTTAAATCCTTTTAGTTTTAGCGATTTGACTTCTCCCCCTGGAGCACATGTACTGTATGTTTCATAAAGATCACTAAAGGTCTGCTTTAAGGCCTCTATTTATGGAAAAATGGATGCAAGATACCAAATGTGCCATTTGAAATCCCATACCACCTGGAGAAAAATAGTGCTGTCATCTTAGATGTGACGTACGACTGGGTTCACGCGTTCAAAGTGCGTTTTTGTTTTTTAACGAATCTCGTCAAAACTGTGCATTTTCGCCAAATAAAGCGGTGTACCGCAACGTGAAATCCCAGCCTTAAAACGATAATGAGAAAAACCCATAGTTCAAGCGCCCACCCCACCTTTAAAATTTCACTTAATTTTTTCCTGGTTATTTGTGGCCCTCCTCTTGCAAGCCACTCCTTTAGTATGTGAGCACAATCTGCTCCAGGCTGGCATTTGTCATGCCCATCTAGGGCCCAGTGCAGGAAACTGTTCTTTAGCTTTTTGCCTGCGTGCCATTTTAACATAGAGGGTGCAAAAAGTACTGTTTGCAGAGCTAGAGGACAGTATATACGGTCTTGTTCACACGGTGAAAAATTTGCACGGATTTCGACACATTTTCCGCACTGGAATCTGAGTTTATTCTGCTGTTAAAAAGCCTCCCATCGCTCTCAACAGGCGCTGGGGGGAAAAAAGGGACATGCGGTTTTCGCAACGTTATACACAGCGGAAAATGACATCGGGAAGCCACACGTAAGTTATCCGTATTCAATGGCACTAATCTGCGCGGAGAAATGCGGCTGGTTTTCCTGCAAAACAATGGCAGAAATCAGAGGCTCAGACAGTGAAAATACATCCTGTGAACATAGCCTACTATAAGAGGTGCTTCCTGCATTGCACACATCACCTGTTGTGTATGACAACAAACCTAACATGAATATGCAGTGCCAAAATAATTGTGCAGTAGAAATCCAAATAATTCTGCCATATATTTACAACGAATAACCGTGCCATACAGTATGCAGACCATAGTGCTCATGTAATACCTTCTATAGTGCCCAGATTATACTATACAATGCTCACTGTGCAGCCCCAAGGTGCCCAAATAATTCTGCCCATAGTTCTCAAGTAATTCTGCCATACTGTCAGGTCCGTATTTCAGGGTAGCTTCCTTCTCCCTGTTATTCCACACCGAATAACCACCTCTGTAAATTGAAAGCTGAAGGCATGCCTGGAAAGAAGTAAACCAGCCAGAGATGTTGGTGCACAGCTTTCCTCAGATCAGACAGGAAGCGAACTGAACTTTATTCAGAACAAAGAAACACCGAAAAAGACACATGCCCCCTCCCTAGAGATGTGGGACTTGCTTAAGCCCCCATTGGCTCCTCAGCTGTACGTTCTCCTGTACATTCTTCTGCACACTCCTCTTGCATTCCAGGGGGCGGTGTCCTCCATAGGCATGTTATGCAGGCTCTTTGTGCTCCATGAATCCAATCTCTTTGTGTAATATACTGTATATATGTGTATATATATATATAAGGATAATATTTTTCAAACAATATACATGGTAATGATCCCCGACAATACAATAACAAATAATGCATGAAAGACTATGACCAATAATGCCACCATTGAGTGCCCATATACAATGTAAGCGCGCAATACCGGTCTATACACTGAACCACAATATGCTCGTATATTCAGGAAAACTAGCATCATTTTGGCTTTGAAGTCTCACCCAATGTTCTTATTGGATTGGTTATTTTAAGTTCCAGTCTCTGATATATTCTGATATATATATATATATATATATATATATATATATATCTCTATCTATCTCATCCTCTGACAACCGATAAATGACTAATTGTTTAGTGAGTTCTGAATTTGGATCATCTTCGTTGTGAAAATAATAGGTGCGGACGGTCTAAACTATTCTTGTGTAATAAGATGTTTGTTGGTTTTCACTTTTATTTAGTGTAATGTACTAATTCTTTATTTTCTCATTTCCATAGGTCGTGCAGATTTACTGCCCTGCACACCTCCATCTTTTGAGGAGGCCACTACTGCTTCAATTGCTACCACTTTGTCTTCTACTTCTCTGTCCATTCCAGAACGCTCTCCGTCTGAAACCTCAGAACACCCCCGTTATCGGTGAGTCGGGCTAAAGCCATTTTTTCTCAGACATTGCTTTCCATTGCTTTCCATGACCGATATTAATTCTCAAATATAATTACCATCGATTTCTACAGAATATGGTTAGTTCTTCTTGTGATCTCCCAATACTTTTGTAAGTACATTTTTATGCAATAATCTTTTCAAAGCAATAACACATAAGTGTAACTGTGAGCAGAATAGAGGTTTTCTCTGGGATGATAAAAATTCCTATTTGTCAACCTCCTTTTATCTGGACAGTGTGATTGGCATCCTACTTCAGGCAATTTTTTCACTTCTTGGTCTTCAACTTCATAGTGTAATGCCTGTAGCATGTGTCAAAAGGCTATACTAACGATTTTGTTTTTGTAAAATTATTTTATTAGCCATGTAATTTAAAAAGTGTACACCTGTAGTGTAACCTGTGTGTTTGCCTCTTTTCCCACAGAAGACGTACTCACTCATCAGGATATGATGTCAGGTTGGTGCTGTCTGTTCGTTTTATGCGTAAGAATGTGGGTGGGCATAGGGAGGTGACCAGGGAGTCATTTCGGATCTTTGGACCAGACCCCTTTTACATGGAACAGTTTTTCAAACTACTGCGGAATGATCGGTGGTTTGAAAAATCTTTCTGAGTGTCTGATGAACGTTATCAGAACGATCATCGTGGAGCGGTTGCCTAGGCAGGCAAAGGTATTGTAAATGACAATACGAGCAGAATTTTAGTTTACAGATGCTGCCGCCGATTACTTAAGATAAATGTTAGTTTTATTTTTTAATATTTTTGTGTATGGACGATAGGTAATTATAGTTATGCTTGACATAAGAATCACAATGATAATAGCCAGTGTAAACTGGTCTTTACAATACACAGTCTTTTTAATCTTTAATTTTATAATCGCAAAAATGATTTCCCTCTTCTCTACCCGCAATTGTTCCTTTAACGGAAAACCTGTGTATTCTGAGATAGGCAGGTTTGCTGCCTGAAAGCCTCTGGAAACAGTGGTTGTTAGGTAGCATATCATTCGCAACCAGACTTGATACCTCAAAGCTGGATGCTGGCAGCCGTGAGGAGGAAATGCAGCTTGCCAGCAGTCAGATGTGTCTCTCTCCAGCTCAGTCTGTGGTTTAAGGCCCCATGCACATGACTGTGCCCGTAATCACGGTCTGTGGTTACGGGCACAGCCGGCCGCGGACAGTCACTCGCATTTGCGGGCCGTGCTCCCATTATGTTTCAAATCCATTTATTGAATTACAACAAAAGTTGGATATACAATATGCGTTTTACACGTGCCAATAGTATAGTGAGACTTCACGCAGGAAGCCAATGGGCGATACCCATCAGGGTATATTATTTGAAAAGGAAAAATAGAAAATCAAACTGTATAAACTTGGTGTCGGTGGTATAAGAAGCTTACAGATAATAAACCTATGCATATAGATATATAAAATGACATAGATGAACATAGAGACTTCCTTGATGTAGATACAATCACAAAGTTGTAATATGGACCCGAGCACTCATCTACCACACAAGTCACCCGTGCTCCCGTTATAAAGTATGGGAGCACGGTCCGTAAAATAAAAAAAATAGGACGTCCTATTTTTTACGGAAACTTTCTACGGTTCGGACACTTTCCTGTTGATATACGGGAAAGTGTCCGTCGGCCATAGAAATGAATGGGTCCGTAATTGCGGATAAAACCTACGATAGTGTGCCTTTATCAGATTTTTATATATAAAAAAAAAAAGTTAAGGTGGAGATCTGTAAACAACAAGTCCACCTTTTGAGTTTTGCCACAGTTCTGACAGTTGAAGTTCAAAATCTTACTAAAATGTCACAAGACATGACATATGCTGAGAAAGTGGCAGTGTGTTGTCAGATGCTGAACTTCAACTGTCAGAATTTGAATGTCACGTGGCAAAATTCAGCAAAGGTGGATATTAAAAAAAAACTAACTACGTCTATTTTTGCGGTACATTCCCACATATGGGCATACAGTTGTGTTTATGGGATGGCACAGGAGTCATGCCCACACCATTGGGAGCTGACTCTAATCTACAGCCGACATCCCGCTACAATGGCCAAGGTTGGCGCTAACCCCCAAGATGCCATGGTCAATTGCGACTGCGGCATCTGTGTTTTGAGTCCAGTAGCACACTAGTCTGGCTCGTAGCCCAATATCGTGCAAACACCTTCTGATGGTATGTGTTGACACTGGATGCCGCCCTAGGCTTGGGATGTGACGTCTAATTTCACTTGCAATACAGAATGGATCACTACGTGATATATATATATATATAAACACACACACACACACACACACACACACACACACACACACACACACACACACACACACACACACACACACACACACACACGTAAGGCAGGTAGGAGCAGCACAAGTGCAAATTACCAAATAAATGGTCGGTGCTAAGCTTCAAATGATAGGCATGACTTCTCCCCATATGATGTATAACAAAAAGACAAGAGCATGGAAGCAGCACTCACGAAAAAAAGTGACGTTTATTCACCCAACAAATGCAACGTTTCACTTCCTCAATGGAAGCATTTTCAAGCAAACCGTGATAGTATCACACGAGTATAAATAAAGAGAACACAGTTAAAAAAAAAAAGGGTTGTGATTAATAGCAATTTATACAAAACCTATAAAAATCGCACAATGTGACCATGTACAAAAAACATGTGATTTAACCCCTTAGTGACCACCAATGTGCCTTTTCACGTTCGCCACTAAGGGGCCTTAGGCTAGGCTGACTCCTTTTCACGTGAGCCTAGTCTAAGTCCTGCACGGGTCTCCCGTGCAGGCTGGAGCCGGGGCTCTGCTGTCTGATGACAGCTGAGCTCCGGCTCCAACGCCCGCGATTGAAGTTTACTTCGATCGCGGCCTGTCAGATTTACACTGGCAGGCAATAATGCTCTGGTATACGAAGTATACCAAAGCATTATAGCAGCGATCTGAAGATCGCACAGTAAAGTCCCCTAGTGGGACTAGTGAAATAAATAATAAATGTGAAATAAAGATTCATAATAAAAGTTACAGTAAAAACATAACCATTTTTTCCATAAAAAGTGGTTTTATTTAGTAAAAGTGTAAAAAAATAAATAAAAGTACACATATATGGTATCGCCGCGACCGTAATGACCCAAACAATAAAGTTAATATGTAATTTAAACTGCAAGGTGAACACCGTGAAAAAGAAACGCAAAAAACAATGGCGAAATTCCAATTATTTTTTCCATTGCCCCCCAAAAAAGTCATAATAAAAATGAATCAATAAGTCCCATGCACCCCAAAACAGTACCAATCAAAACTACGTCTCGTCCAGCAGAAAACAAGCCCAAAAAAATCACTACATTGATGGAAAAATAAAAAAGTTACGGCTCCTGGAAAGCAACGATGCAAAAACAAATAATTTTAGTTCAAAAGTGTTTTTATTGTGCAAAAGTCGTAAAACATAAAAAACCTCTACATATGTGGTATCGCCGTAATCGTACCGACCCATAGAATAAAGGTAACATGTTATTTACATCGCATAGTGAACGGCGTCAATTTAAAAACGCATAGAACAGTGGTTGAATTTCAGGTTTTTTTTATAATTCCCCCCACCTCCAAAAAAGTTAATAAAAAAATGATATGTACCCTAAAATGGTGCTATTAAAAAGTACAACTAATCCCACAAAAAAACAAGTCCTCATACAGCTATGTAGACGAAAAAATAAAAAAAGTTATAGCTCTTTGAATGCGACTATAGAAAAACTTCTAAAATAGCTTCGTCATTAGGGCCTAAAATGGGCTGGTCACTAAGGGGTTAAGAATCTCATCTGGACATATAATAATAAAGATTACAAATTACAAGACAGCTGACACTCACCACACTGAGTTGAATGCAATCCTCATGGACTGAATGACTCGTGCTAATTACTAGAATCTGGGCGTTTCACACGCCGGACAGCACATGCCCACATCCTAGCTATCTATTGGGTTAGGCCATCCTCGTGTTCCAAGGTTGCCATGACAAAGTACAACAACGTGGTGTCCAGATTAACCCCTTAATGACCGTGCCTGAAAAGACCTTAATGACCAAGCCAGATTTGTTAAATCTGGTATGTCTGACTTTATCAGAGAATAACTGTGCGAAAGTTTTGAATATCCAAGTAATTCTGACATTGTTTTTTCGTCACATGTTGTACTTTATTTTAGTGGTAAAAGTAGACTGATACGATTTGCGGAAATTAATGAAAAAAAATAGAAAAATTTAAGAAATTTTGTAAAAATTATCATTTTTCCCTATTTTTAACTGCAATATGTCACATATGTACATACTGTACAATTTTTTTTATTAAATATATATTTCCATTGCTTTACTCTATTTTGGCAGCACTTTTGAAAAAAAAATTATTTTTTTTAGCAATTTAGAGGACAATTTTGAAGTACATTTTGTTTTCCTGCACCAAGCCAGGTTTTCAGAGGCTCATAGGTGTCAGAATGGTGGAAACCCCCACAAGTGACACCATTTTGAAAACTACACCCCTTAAGGTATTTATTAAGGGGTGTTGTAAGTATTTTGACCCCACAGTTTTTTTTTGTAAGAATTCATGCAAAGCAGGCGTAAAAACATATAATTTCACTTTTTCCATAAAATTATCACTTTGAAGACCGATTTCTTTGTAAAGCGACCATGAGAATGAAGAAATGCACCCCAAAATCTATCACCCTGTTTCTCCTGTTTTCAAAAAATGCCCACATTGTGACCCTAATGCGTTGCCTGGACACACGGCAGGGCCCGAAAGGAAGGGAGCAACCGGAGGCATTCAGGTCTCATATTTTGCTTGAAAATGTTTTAGGCCCCACTGTACATTTGGAGAGGTTTTGAACTACCAGAATGATAGAAACTCCCCATAAACGACACCATTTAGAAAACTAGACCCCTTAAGGTATTTATCTAGGGCTGTAGTGAGTATTTTGACCCCACAGTTTTTTGCTAAATTGAATGCATAGCAGGTGAAATAAAAAAACAAAACACTTTTTATATAAAAAGTATCACTTTGAAGACCGATTTCTTTGTAAAGCGACCATGAGAATGAAGAAACACCCCCCAAAATCTATCACCCTGTTTCTCCCGTTTTCAAAAATGCCCCCATTGTGACCCTAATGAGTTGCCTGGACACACGGCAGGGCCCGAAAGGGAGGTAGCGCCCGAAGACTTTCAGGACACACATTTTGCTTGAAAATGTTTCAGGTCCCATTACACATTTATAGAGGCACTGAGCTGCCAAAAAGATAGAAACTCCCCATAAATGACCCCATTTTGAAAACTAGACCGCTTAAGGTATTCATCTAGGTGTGTACTAAGTATTTTGACCCCATAGTTTTCGCAGGAATTAATGCAAAGCAGGTGGAAAGAAAATTTTATTTCACTTTTTTTCACAAATGTGTCATTTTAAGGTCAGATTTCTTGTACAGAGGACATGAGAATAAGGAAATGCACCAGAAAATGTATCACCCTGTTTCTCCTGTGTTCAAAAATATCCCCATTGTGGCCCTAATGTGTTTCCTGGACACACGGCAGGACCCAAAAGGAAGGGAGCACCCGGAGGCTTTCAGGACACACATTTTGCTTTGAAAATGGGAGGATTCTACTTTTCTAGATTGAGAAATAGATGTCCCTAACAGTTTCTACACCCTATGACTATGTCGTGCTAAGAAAGCAGCTGTCCTGAAATCATGTCAGTCCATAGACATTATGTAGATCAACCCGCTCTGATATATAGTAAGTTACAGTGGGAAAATGTATTAAACTGTTGGCGGAAAAAGGCAATATATCCAAAAAAAAAGGAGGAAGAATGTATCCAGCTATGTGGAAAACTAGAGCATGTTCACAGGATGAAAGAAAATTTGTAGGGCTGTAATGACTTTATTATTCAAAGTGACTGGTCATACAACGTCTCTTTAGCTCCATCAATCCCTATATAAGGGACGAATGTGCCAAGTGACGCGGTACACCATAACAAGCCCCTGCCCGGCAAGGTAGGAACCGCCATGTGCACAAAACAACCAATCACCTGTAGAATAAATAAAGGGGCAGTGTCCCACACGTATGTATAGATACAGTAAAGGACCACTACTCTCCAAATTAATGTCGCTATTTCTAGAAGTATTGTCGGGTGTAAGAGGTCCACCAAAAACCCGAACAAAACTGTAATAAAGCCCATAGTGTATTGATAAGGACAAAACAGGGACTTATGCATAGACCAGGGTTGGAAGGACAAGCGGAACTATAATATCGTGACTCACTTCGCTGTCCTCGTTTGCTGCAGACCCGACACCGTTTTTTGGGGTATTTTTGGTTAGATGTTGAAGGGATGGGGTGTAAAAAATGTTTTTCAACAAGTCTGTGTACATCCTCTCACTCATGGACTACTCTCTGGTCTGCAGATTGAAATAGATCTTCAATCACTTTCTCCTGAAATTCAAAGAATGTCGCCCTGCCCGCTGATTTTTTGTACAGGACAAATGCGTTCTGCATCGCAACTTGAATCCCTTGAAGCGACCCTTTCGCTGTCGCTTTCAAGTAAGGCTGGGTTCACATGACCTATTTTCAGACGTAAACGAGGCGTATTATGCCTCGTTTTACATCTGAAAATAGGGCTACAATACGTCGACAAACATCTGCCCATTCATTTGAATGGGTTTGCCGACGTACTGTGCAGACAACCTGTCATTTACGCGTCGTCGTTTGACAGCTGTCAAACGACGACGCGTAAAAATACAGCCTCGTCAAAAGAAGTGCAGGACACTTCTTTGGACGTTTTTGGAGCCGTTTTCTCATAGACTCCAATGAAAACAGCTCCAAAAACGGACGTAAAAAACGCAGAGAAAACGCAGCGAAAACCGTGAGTTGCTCAAAAAATGTCTGAAAATCAGGGTCTGTTTTCCCTTGAAAACAGCTCTGTATTTTCAGACGTTTTTGGTCACTACGTGTGCACATACCCTAAAAGCTCAACTTCAGATGCAGAATCCGTATCTGAGCATAGCATCTGATAGGCTTCCTCAACGCTGTATCTTCTGGCAGCCATAATGATAATACAGTCTAAACCGCAAATAATAAATGGAACTAGCGGTTTAAATTTTTTTTTTTTTATCAACTAAGGCCTCATGCACACGACCGTAAAAACACCCGTTATTGCGGGTCGTAATTACGACCTGCAATAACGGGCTCATAGACTTCTGTTACCCACGGGTACCTTCCCGTTTTCTCACTGGAAGGTGCCCGTGCCGTTAAAAAAAATAGAACATGTTATACTTTATAATGACAGCACGGCTCGCAAAAGCGTCCGGCTGCCCGCGGCCGGCCGTGCTCGTAATTACGAGTCGTAATTACGAGCACGGTCGTGTGCATGAAGCCTAATCAACTAAGAGCACTAAAAGAATTAAACTTTTTTTTTTTTTTTTATTGTTTTTTTTTAGTTTTTTTTTTTTCAAACCTAAACCTAAACCCTACGCCTAACACAAACCGTAAACCCAAGCCCAGAACAGCACCCTATGCCGTCTAAGGCCCCATGCACATGAACGTGTTTTTGCGGCCGCAATTCCCCCGAAAATCCACGGGAGAATTGCGGCCCCATTCTTTTCTATGGGGCCATGCACACGACCGTAGTTTTTGCGGTCCTTGCACGGCCCAGGAGCCCGGACCGCAGAAAGAACGGGCATGTCTTATTACGGCCCTGTTCTGCGGTCCGGGCTCATTGAAAACAATGGTGGCGGCCATGTGCATGTCCCGCGATTTGCGGGCGGCCTGCGGCGGACAGTCCGCAGCCGGCCGACCCGAAAATCACGGCCGTGCACACGGCTACGGTCGTGTGCATGAGGCCTAACAGCGTACACGCCGTCTAACAGCGTACCCTAAAAAGGAAGTAGTTTACAGTAAGATTCTTAGTATATACAGTAAATATATATATGTATATACTATATACTATAAAATACTGAAAAAAAAATGTGTTTTTTTTTTTAATAAACTGTGTAAGGGACAAGTGATTTTGTGTGGGGACACTGACACACTTGTATCTGTTTCTCTCCACAGCTAGAACAGTGAGGAGAAACAGATACATGTTTTTACTTTTATTTTACAGTAGTGATCACTATGATTGGATCTCATAGTGATCACAAAAGATCAGGAACCAATACTATTGGCTCCTGATCACTGAACTAAGAACAGAGCTGCTAGCAACAGCTCGTTCTTAGAGCAGGAGCGGTCATTTAGACACTCCCGGCGGCTCTGTACGCAGTAACAGCATGTGACCGCTGTGATTGGCTGTCACAGCGGTCACGTGCTGTTACGACAAAATCGGCAGGTCCTGATGGCTGCACTAAGAACCGGACCTGTTACTTACAGCCGGTTTTTAGTGCAGATGTCACCAGGGTGCCGATAAACCCCCTCTACTACAGCGACGCCAAAAGGCGTCGCTGTAGACTGAGTACATGCACCGCCTGACGTCAAAAGACGATGGGCGGTCGTTAAGGGGTTAAACACAGCAGCTGAGAAAGGCCATTCTGGCCGTGCAATAATTTCTAGGTAAAATGTGCCGTGTACCACCATTTTTATTAAGGGCAAAATGCCAGTATACATCTACATGGATTACGTCATGTCGGGACAGTTTCTGAATCAGGGGTAGTGTGCTCAGCCCACGGAGTACATGTACATGTTAAGATCTATATTAGATCCCAGAGATCAAAGGCTGCATTCCCCCACAAATAAAGCTGCGGGGAGACTGAAGTCTCAATCCTCACTCAGTCTCCCTGCAGGTTTATTACAGTATACTGTCCCGACATGACGTAATCTATATAGATTAATGTACACTGGTATTTTGCCCTTAATAAAAATGGTCGTACACGGCACATTTTACCTAGAAATGATAGCACGGCTGGAATGGCCTCTCTCAGCTGCTGTGTTTAATCTGGACACCATGTTGTTGTACTTTGTCATGGCAACCTTGGAACACGAGGATGGCCTTACCCAATAGATAGCTAGGATGTGGGCATGTGCTGTCCGGCGTGTGAAACGCCCAGATTCTAGTAATTAGCACGAGTCATTCAGTCCATGAGGATTGCATTCAACTCAGTGTGGTGAGTGTCAGCTGTTTTTATGTTTTATTATTTAATCACTAATGACACCTAATATACAGAACATGTGTTTACATGGATATGGTAGATAGTACACATTTGTAATCTCTATTATTATATGTCCAGATGACTCTTAAATCACATGTTTTTTGTACATGATCACATTGTTACATTATACAAAACATAAAAATCGCACAAATTGCTATTAATTACAACCCTTGTTTTTTTTTTTAACTGTGATCTCTGTATTTATACTCGTGTGATACTATCACTGCTTGCTTGAAAATGCTTCCATTGAGGAAGTGAAACGTTGCATTTGTTGGGTGACTAAACATCACTTTTTTTTAAATGTTTTTTTTTTGTTTTTTTTAATAATTTAAACAGTGTATCCGTGTGTTTTGTGCAACTTTCCAAATACTTTTTATTACATTTTTCCTTTCTGAGCTGCAGCTGATTTATGTCCTGTATACAGAGCAGCTGTCACTGAACCAGTCAGTGCCGCTGACCTGACTGATGCAGGTCTTAGCGCAAGATGCAGCGCTCTGTATACAGAATACAAAACTGCTCCGTATACAGGATACAAAGCAGCTGTATCTCAAAAAGTAAAAAATGTTTTTTAATACGTATTTAGAAAGTTGCACCAAACACACTGATAGACATTTTTATTTAAAAAATAAATAACTTTTTCAAAGGTGTACATAGCCTTTAAGATTATTTATGTTCCACACATGGGCGGACTGATTGGACTCCAGCAATTTCTTACAGTTCTCTAGGCCATGCAGCACATTGAATATTTGAGATTATAAATGTGCCCCTTTTTCATAAAGATAGTCTAAAAGGAGTGCACTGTAGTACAGGAAAAAGAATGGCTTCATACTTCAGAGTACAAAAATATGACCTTCACTCTAAATACTAGCGTACTTAGGCAGACACTGGTACTCTCAACTACTTCACCTAAAGTAGAAGTGTTGCAGAGCTGTGGGGTGTTATACTGGTATTGTATTGTTTCTGTTTAGGACCTATGATGAGACCCGAGCAGAAGACGACGTTCAGCAGGTTTCAGTTGAGGTGGAGACCAGACAATCTGAAACAGTGATTCTACCAGAGGAAGAAATGCATGGGTAAGAAATGTACCAAAATGAAGGACTTTGCACCTAAAATTGCAGTAAAAAACAATTTGTTCTAAAGTAGTGGTCCTCTTATAAAAATGGGCCAGTATACATAGTGACAAAATCCCTCACATGAAAATCTATCCCACAAAAATGGCGACACACAGTGTAGGAGGTTTGTACATTCAATCCCCTCCTTTCTCCTGGCACTAGCCAGGATAAAAGAGGGGGGATTGTTTGAGGATGCTAGAGCGCGAGTGTGTCTTCTCAAATTTTGCAGCATAAAGCAATGTGGTTGCTTTACCACATGCCAATGCTGCAATTTTGGGAATTGCTCCCTCTAGTGACCAGCACAGGCAAATGTTATAAATTAGAATCTAGTTTATAATATTAACTAAAAAAAATAAAAAATTTCTAGCGACACATTCCCTACGCTTTGCTCTGCTGTAACTACCACAAAAACAGTAAAGAAGCGCACAGATTGTGAAGACATCCCGTGGAATATCTATTCACTGTCTAAACACTTCAGTATTGTTAACATGTTTAGTATAAGACAGCACATAAGGATCTAGCAGGATCCCTATGCGCTGAGTAAATGAATGGAGAGGAGTGCATGACGCTGATTGACCAGCGTCATACACTCCTCTGTACAACGCCCACTTGGTCTAGAGTAAAAACACGCCCAGTTGGGCATTAAGCAACTCATTAGCATAAAGCTAAAATCGCTAATAAAGTGGTGAAAATAGATAGTTTTATTAAATAAAAATCACTGCTGTCACCTACATTATAGCGCCCATCTCCTTATGTAGGAGATAGGGCACTTATAATGTGGTGACAGAGCCTCTTTAAGACGTTACACAAAGACAATTGGTACACGAGGTGATACATCATTAAGATAAGCCGGGCCCATAAAACGAAGGTTATAGGGGTGATGACTTAAGAGATGAGGGATCTGTAGTCAGTCTGATGGGGGTTGTGATGTGTGTCCATGTAGTGGCTCATAAATCCAGGTGTTAGATTGAGGCCTTGTGTCAATGATAGGAATCTTCTCATCCGCTTGAATTCCCAAATTTTTCTTTCTCTGTCCTCCTTAAAATGACCCTTCAGTATTAGGATCTTTAACCCATTCCCGCCGCAGCCATTTTTTCAGATTGTCATTTTCGTTTTTTTCCTCCCCACCTTCCAAAAGCCATAACCTTTTTTTCATCTTTCTGTCGATTATAGTCCTATGAGGGCTTGATGTTTGTCGGGTTGGACGAGTTGTAGTTTTTTGAAGCACAATTTATTGTGCCATACATCGTACACCGTGCGGGTTAAATAATGATACATTGTAATAGTTCAGACTTTTACAGATGCGGCGATACCAATTATTACGGTCGTGTGCAATGGGGCCTTAGTCTGAGTTTCTTTTGTTTGCAGATTAGTTGATGTTGTAACGGATTGCAGAATTGGTTAGACTTGATCCAGGTCCTTGTATTGCATAGTTTAGGGAATTAATCTAATTTTGGATGGTTCTCTTCGTGTTGTAAAAAAATCCAATAAAGAGAACACCTTCTATCACTGAGGAATACATTCTTAAAACAGGGATACCATTCAAGGATTATAAATGATCAGATCTACAGATCAACAAAAATTCCAAGGACCAATACTCTGGAGTACAAAAAGGTAGACAACAGCAGGTTGCCCCTAGTGGTCATATACAACCCACAAATGAACATCTTGAGGAAAATTGCTGCTGATCTCCAACCTGTATTTAACAAAGACCATAAAATTTAAGTAAATATTCCCACATTTACCTCTCCTTGCATACAAACAGCCACGAAACCTAAGGAATCTCCTGGTCAGAAGTGCCTCTCACCACCATCAGAGACTGGCACTTTTCCTTGCAACAGTAGAAAATGCAAGACCTGTACCAACATCTTGTCATCAAACACCATCCACATACCAAACACGCAACAGGACTATAAAATCACTGGCACGTTCTCCTGTACATCCTCCAGTGTAGTGTACATGATACATCAGTAAAGGAATCTAAATTGGAGACACCAAACTAAAACCGCAAACCAGGATGAATCTTCACAGACATACAATAAAACAGGAGGTGGATACACCCGTGGGAAAACACTTCTCTGGACCTGATCACAGTTTGGCAGATTTAAAGGTCCTAATTCTGAAGGGTCATTTTAAGAAAGACCGAGAAAAATTTGGGAATTCAAGGTGATGATAAGATTCCAGGATTTATGAGCCACTACATGGACACACGTCACATCCCCCATCAGACTGACTCCAGATCCCTTGTCTCCTAAGTCATCACCCCTATAACCTCCGTTGTATTGCCCTGGCTTATCTTAATGATGTATCACCTCGTGTACCAATAGTCATTCATTTGTAAACTGCCTGAAGGAGCCTCTGTGCCCTAAAAGCTTGCATATAGAGCTTTTATGGTTAGCCAATAAAGGAATTCTACCCACTATAGTTTCGTTTTTTTTGACACACACGTATTTAACATTGCACATTAAATAACCTAAAATGATATATATTTTTTTTTTTTTTTTTCGATGTGATTGAAATTAATGCAGCTATTTCACTCTGCAGTGAGGCCTCAGGCTGTACTGGGAAGACATGTCCAGTTGAAGAAACAGGCAGTCATCGATCTGAGGAAGATGATGAGGTGCCCGTGACAGATGTTTATTTTGTAAGTTCTTTACAGGCTTCCGAAATAGTTTTTCTAGATAATACTGACCTAAGGAAAAGGTACTAACAATACATTTAAAAAGATTGAAATTCTCATAAAAGCTGATTTTCAAGAAAATCTTGCATGGAAGTCTGTCAGAGCTGTCACCTTAAGGGTCAGTTCACACAGATTTTTTTTGACGTGGAAACCGCGACTGAATCGGCACAAAAAAAAAATGTCTGCAATCGCCCCCCCCCCCCCCATTGATTTCAATGGGAGACAGGTGTTTTTTTTTTTTTTTTCCCCTGGGTGGCTTTTGGCCATTCGAGTGGGAAAAAAATTGCAGCCTGTCCTTCCTTGCCGTGGCTCTAGTTTCTGAGCATTTTTTATGGCGTTTTTGCCCGCGGTCCTTGCATTGGCTTTAATGGTCAGACTAAAAACAACGCGGAAACATAAGTGAGGCAGATTGTTTTTTCTGTCTGCAAAAAAACTCTGTGTGAAGAGGGCCTAACTGCGACTTTGCTGTCACTGCGATACATTTTGCAATAACCATGTAGCGTCGCCCTCTGTGACTCAGTGGGAGCACAAACTCTTAAGAACCGTGGCTGGTGTACATAGCTTTGAGCGCTGTTTTTTGTGCCCTTTATGTAAATTATGCCACCATTGTGGAGGTGGCGTGATATTTGCCACTACACTGGCACACAGCAGCAATAGTGCTTTGTGCACTTGCAAGTGTAGTGGCAAATATCACGCCACCTTTACAATGATAGCATCGTTTGAATAAGGGGCGCAACCATTTCTAAAGTTAAAGCTCTGGATTCTCCACACAGCCTGTTTTTTAGCAGGAGCTTCCAAGTTCTTAAGGCAACCATACATATTAAATAGCCCTAGCTAAACACGCTTGTCTGAGGAGGGAGAGTTCAGTGACTACCAGACACCCCTCAGCGCAGTTTTCCCTAATTACGTTCAATGTTTATCTGAGCTGAAGATGCTTATGTCAAAAGCCATAGCCGATAGCCATACTAATTATTATTATTTTATTTTTTTTAAATCTGTGCAAAATCTATTGTGTATGGGCACAGCTTGACAGTCTGAAACATTGAGCGAACACGTTGTATTTTAACCTGTGCAGCCATTTGTACTGTAGTGCGAGAAGTGGCGCCAGAGGTGTTTGGCCGTTTCAAACCTCCCATAGAATTAAATAGACCCATAGCACCTGTATATTTTCTCTCTACACATTCAATAGCTGACAGCTTCATCTCTTGATCACACTGACTGCAGGCCTCCCGCAAGGGACTGCCTTTTACGGGGAAACCCCTTTTAAGGAGAACACCACTGGCTTGATTTATGTCTGAAAAGAACAAAATAGGATTAGGTGAAAAAATTCAACATAGGCCGTTCTCTTTTGTCCTGAGTATATACAGGCAACACGGTGTTCCAGCATTAATACACTGTAGATTGTCAGCACTTTCCACAGAGAAGACCTGCATCGGCCAACAAATGGGCAGAGTAGTATCCAGTTGTTGAATTCATGAACCGAGCTTATTTGTTCCTGGAGTTTAGAAATTGTCCGCTCGGATAAGCATTCAGCATGTGACCTCTCCTATGTAAACAGATGGGTTGGGTGCATGTACAGCTGAATGGGGATCTTCTGAATGCTTTCACGTGGGGATTAGTGTATAGTAAAGGCACAACCTGGATATGTGCTGCCTGTCCTGAGTTTACACAACTTCTCTAGAAACTCCTGTTTTTCATTTCACATCATAGACTCATGTTTTCCATAGTCTGCCTCTTCCCTCATTCTAATTCCTTTGAAATGCCAAATCTGTTTCTTCACCCCCCTTCTGTTTTTCATTTGTTTATTCACTTTCTCTGCCCTCCCTCGATTTTGTCTCTTTGCATGTCCGCTGTAAATAGTCTCTTACCTCAACCAGGGGAGACATATCATGATTATTTTGTACATGTTACAGGGGATGTGTGAGAGAACAACATGGCTGCTTTTTTCCGGAATCGGAGCCACACTTGTCCATAGGCTGTGTGTGGTATTGCAGCTCAGCCCCATTCACTTGAAAGAGACTGAGCTGCAATACCACACAACCCAAGTGGCGTTGTTTCTGGAAGGAAGCAGCCATGGTTTTCTACTCTCATACATTGCTTCATGCTCACAAACCACAACAAGATACCGGAAGCTGAAGCGAATGTAAGAATGATGACTCCCACCAACCCAGAGTGATTGCTCTCTCTGTATACAAACTCTGCGTGGGGCAGCAGCACTCACAGGCTTTCTTGGAGTCCTGGAAACATTAAGGCCCTGTTTACACACATAAAACTCTGCGTGTAAAAATCAGCTCTGGTTTATTTGAAGTGGTTTTGCAACACAGGCGGTTTTTGGCGCTTTTTTTTTTTTTGTCGTCAACAGGCAAGGGAAATAAATGCGAACGTGTTTTGCCAATAGACAAACCAAAAAACCCTGCGGCCGTTCAGCATTTTTTTCTGACTCCCAATGATTTCAATGGGGTTTTTGAGGTGGAAAACGCCTCAATGTGTAGGGCATGTAGCTTCTTTTAGGGGGAAAAAAACGCCTCCACGATTGTAATCGATGGGAGGCAATTTTGGCCGCTTTTTGCAGGCAAAAAGCGCATCAAGTAACTGAACAGCGCCTTACGTGGAAATACTGACTCAAATTATAGAAAACTGTATGAAGTGTAGTTTTCTATCTTGAAATCTGAAAACCTGATCTTCCAAAAGCAGGGTTTGGATGCTGAAGAGTGACTAGCACTAGAATGAAACCCTTTCCTCCTAGGTACTGTACGTTCTTGGTATTGGGGAAGTTTGCATTCCTTAACTGTTCAAGTTCTTGTTTAGAACCTAGGAGAATGTAAACTGGAGACAGGCAGCAATGAATTTGGACTAGAGAGGAGTATTTTATGGTTCAAATATCGGAGCTATTTTATGTTTAAAAAATAAAAATAAAAATCACATCTGGTCCAATAAATACATATAAAAGACTAGCTTTCCGAAGTTGAGAACTTAATTTTAATGTATTTGTAGACATCATTCCCATAGGAAATGATATTCAGCTTGGTCTGCACTTCACAGCTGTCTGACATATTCTAATTTGAAAGGTCTATAAAGGTTGTTTTTTTTTCCTGTTCCTTTAATATGTCACCAACAGATTCTGTTGGGCTATGCAAGGGATGCGTTTTTAAAGGGTTATTCCAATCTTATTCTAGCCATCACTTTATATGATCGCTCATGAAAATAAAGGGGTCGCAGCACTGATTTAGCACTGCATCCCCTTCTATGTTTTTCCTACACCCCGCTGTGCAGTGAAACTAAAGCTGACCTTATTCACTGGGGCACCACTGCGAAGGGAACGCACCAGACCACCATTCTCAGGATCATTGGGGGGCACAGAGGTCGATATACAATCACTTTAGAAGTTATGGCATATCACTTTTTATAAGTTGGTAATAGCCTTTTAAGCATGCACAAAAGGAAAAAAAATTAACCCAAGTATTGTTTTTAAAGTGTGTGGGAACATTTGTATGAAATCTATGGTGGAGAACTACATGCAGGATTGGCCTGGTCACACTCTAAAAAGGTTTCTCCATCTTTTTTCTTACAAAAATTTGTTGAACATTTCAAGTTGATTTAAAGGGGTATTCCGGTTACAAGTTACCGCCTATCCGTAAGGTAAAGGGTAACTTGGTGATCGGTGGGTGTCCGACCGCTCGGACCCCAACAGTTTACGAGAATGGGGAGCCCGAAGTTGCCCGAACCCCAAGTTTGAACCGAGCGGCAGGTCGCTCATGCGCACTCCCGCTCCATTCATTCTCTATGGCAGTGCTGGAAAAAGCCGAAACACTGCACTCTGCTATCTCCGGCACTCCCATAGAGAATGAATGGAGTGGCAGTGCACATGAGCGACCTGCCGGTCTGTTCAAACTTGGGGTTCGGGCTGCTTCGGGCTCCCCGTTCTTGTAAACGGTGGGCGTCCGAACTGTCTGACACCCAACGATCAGCAAGTTACCCCTTACCCTACGGCTAGGGAGTAACTTGTTGTAACTGGAATACCCCTTAAGGCTAAGGCTTCATAGTGACTTTTGGTCGCCCAAGACTTTCGGTAAAATGTTGTCACTAACGCAACTTCAATGTTTACCTATGATAGAAAAAAGTTGCAGGTGACTTTAACGGCAAAAATTCCAACCATGCGATTTTATGGAGAGCTCTATAGTCACAGGGGAAGTATGACTTCAGAGGATATTAGATTCAATTGTTTTTATTTTTGTTTCATTAAAAGCAACGCGTTTCGAGGTATCACAGATCCCTTTCTTAAGCTAAAGAGACCGCAATATGACCACGCATCTTTGTGGTGACTCGCTGGCGCCCAAAAGTCAGTGGAGTCCTAGCCTTACACAGAGGGGTCTTTCATTACTGGGTATTTTCTGATATCCAGTATATCTTAAGTGCCAGAATTTTGATGGTGTTAGATCTTGGATAGAGAGAGAGTTGCCCCTTTATATTGTAGTGTATGCGAGGTGTGCTACATTTTTAGACGTTTGACAGTCGAACATTACATCCATACATGCTCAATGAATATCTCATTACAATATAATGGGCTAAATCTAGAACAAGTCTCCCCTTTGCTAATAGAACAGCCCCCGTTTTGTGTATTTTGGAACATTGTTGTGAAAAGTCTCATCTATTCAGCCACAAGAGCATTTGTATTGTGATGCGGCCTGGCTCATAGTCAGGGTTTTGTCATTTATCTCATAGGTGTTTGATGGATTGAGGTCAGGACTTTATCCTATTATATGCTTTGTATCATTAGATTAACACAACATACCTCCACTTTGAAAGTGCAAAATACGTTTTGCTGTGACACAAGCAATAATTTGGCAGCTCACGATTTATATTCATGCCGCGTGATTCTATGTCATTGTATTCTACAAATGTCGCTCTAGATTGTCCGAGATAAAGTACAACCTTCTCTGCATAGCCCCATAATCCATGCAGATAGTACAACGACCGCTCCACTGTCTACTCTCTCTCCTCTCTAGTTATCATGTGGCAGGAAAGATAGCCATACATTGGGCTGCAGCCATAAACAGGGAACCAACTTAAAGAGGCTCTGTCACCACATTATAAGGGCACTATCTCCTACATAAGGAGATCGGCGCTATAATGTAGGTGACAGTAATGCTTTTTATTTAGAAAAACGATCTATTTGAAACCACTTTATGAGCGATTTTTAGCTTTATGCTAATGAGTTTCTTAATGCCCAAGTGAGCGTGTTTTATTTTAGACCAAGTGGGCGTTGTACAGAGGAGTGTATGACGCTGACCAATCAGTAATCTCGTTTTGAAATGACAGGTTACATCGTAATCTCGCGAGATTACGCTTGCCTTGCTGGAATCTCACAGAAAAGATTCCGAAGTGTCAGGATTCTGAATAAACATCACGTCCAGGCTGGTAGTGATGTATATTCATTATCAGGACACTGCAGTAATGTTAGTGTATGTGGCTTCACATAACGATATAACTATATCGCTAGTGCAGTGTAAATGAATGGAGAGAAGTGTATGACGCTGATTGGTCAGCGTCATACACTCCTCTGTACAACGCCCACTTGGTCTAACGTAAAAACTCGCCCACTTGGGCATTAAGAAACATTAGAATAAAGCTAAATATCGTTCATAAAGTGGTTTAAAATAGTTCGTTTTTCTAAATAAAAAGCATTACTGTCACCTACATTACAGCGCCGATCTCCTTATATAGGAGATAGTGCCCTTATAATGTGGTGACAGAGCCTCTTTAAGGTGCACCACGTACCGTAGAGGATTCTGTTAGTGGGGCTATTTGACTCCACAGCCGATAAATAATAGATAAATGAAATCTGCTTAAGGCTAAGCACACAGGTGGGGCTATTAGGCTATATATATATTAAAGAAACAATATAGATAATTAATGCATACTGCCTGTATAAAATACCCATTAATATGATCGTGTGAATACAACTGACGTTTCAGCCCCACTCCATGGGGCCTTTCTCAAGCAATACAGCTCAGTGAACAG
Organism: Rhinoderma darwinii; assembly: GCF_050947455.1. Taxonomy (NCBI): domain Eukaryota; kingdom Metazoa; phylum Chordata; class Amphibia; order Anura; family Rhinodermatidae; genus Rhinoderma; species Rhinoderma darwinii. Next base: position 273,793,622 of record NC_134687.1, on the reverse strand, counting down.
TGCACATATCCATGATTTCTCAAAGTACATAATAAAACAATTTGAATACAAAACTGTATAATTCATCAATTCAGGTACATAGTACAAAAGTGAAAAAATCTTCAGTGTAATGAACAAGATCTTCCGAGAGTAAGTGCGCATGCGTTAACCCTATCGTCTCGCGCATGACCGTTCCTACCATTTCTTGCAAAAGAGTCGTGAGACGCACTGACTAGTGGAGTTCATCATACGCATGCCCAATTGCAATAGCATCAGTCTTGCTATGCCAGCTCTGCTAAGGAATTAACCCTGTGAGTCCCACTTTCGTGGAACGGAGTTTAGATACGTTTTTTGAAGGGTTTTTAATCCGCCCTCAGAGTTTATTATGGTCCAAATAAAGGTGATTGTCCTCGCAACGGGGACGCTTCAACCTGAACAGGGAACGACCTGATGCCCAATCCGTATAACAGACCGTATACAAGTCGCCCCAAATCTGGACCATTGCGATCTCTAGTAAGGGAGATTGAAGCCGTTAACTGCAGCATACAGCATACTCCATTCTTGTGTTCACTTAGGGCTTTCCTTAAGTAATATAGATTTTATTACACTTCAAAGGCAGACATTAAATATTATAAATAAATGTGGAATCAGTCAATATACACTACCGTTCAAAAGTTTAGGGTCACTTAGAAATTTCCTTATTTTTGAAAGAAAAGCACAGTTTTTTTCGATGAAGTTAACATTAAATTAATCAAATACACTCTATACAATGTTAATGTGCTAAATGACTATTCTAGCTGCAAACGTCTGGTTTTTAATGCAATATTTACATAGGTGTATAGAGGCCCATTTCCAGCAACCATCACTCCAGTGTTCTAATGGTACATTGTGTTTGCTAACTGTGTTAGAAGGCTAATGGATGATTAGAAAACACTTGAAAACCCTTGTGCGATTATGTTAGCACCGCTGTAAACAGTTTTGCTGTTTAGAGGAGCTATAAAACTGACCTTCCTTGAGCTAGTTGAGAATCTGGAGCATTACATTTGTGGGTTCGATTAAACTCTCAAAATGGCTAGAAAAAGAGAGCTTTTATGTGAAACTCGACAGTCTATTCTTGTTCTTAGAAATGAAGGCTATTCCATGCGTAAAAATTGCCAAGAAACGGAAGATTTCCTACAACGGTGTGTACTACTCCCTTCAGAGGACAGCACAAACAGGCTCTAACCAGAGTGGAAAGAGAAGTGGGAGGCCCCGCTGCACAACTGAGCAACAAGACCAGTACTTTTGAGTCTCTAGTTTGAGAAATAGACGCCTCACAGGTCCTCAACTGGCAGCTTCATTAACTCCTTCCTGACCGCCCACTGTCTTTTGACGTCAGGCGTTGCAGGTGCTTAGTCTACAGGGACGTCTTTTGGCGTCGCTGTAGATCAGGCTTTTGAGCGCTCGTGTGAGCGCTCATCCTCTAAGCAGGAGCTGTAACTTACAGCTCCTGATCTTAGAGCAGCCTCCTGAACACAGCTGGGGTCGGCAAACATTCGGACCCCAGCTGTTTAACCCTTTGATTACCGCGGTCTGTGACCGCGGCATGATCAAAGGGAATTCCCCTCTTTGATCACATCACCGGAACGCTGGTGATGCGATCAAACACCGGGGAATCCCTCTGCAGTCAGCCCTGGGGACCTACAAAGGACCCCAGGGCTGTCTGTTCCGTGTGCCTGCTGTTCGGGCACACTATGTGCTGCCCGATCAGCAGCCTGTGTCATAGTGACTAACTCTAATGTATTAGCGTATAGGAGTATGCTAATACATTACAAGTAAAAAAAAAAAAGTTACAAATAAAGTTATCGCTTGATGGGATTAAAAAAAAAAAAGGAACGAAACAAATAAATAAAAAAAAGTCCCAAAAGTCTTTATTTTGCATAAAATACATTTTATTGCCCCTACACTAAATAAAAGCAAAAAACCTACACATATTGGGTATCTACATGACCGTAATAACCTGAATAATTAATCTAATGGGTTATTTAGCGGGAACCGTGAACGGGATAAAAAAGGAGCAAAAAAAAACTATTCCGAGAATCGCTTTTTCCTATATTCACGGCGTAAAAAAAAATATTTTTACCCCCAAACTGTGGGAAGAAAAAAAAAAATAAATGATTTCTCTCGCATAAAACAAGGCCTCATACAGCCACGTCAATGAAAAATTAAAAAGTTATGGCTGCTGAAGCGCAGAGAGGCAAAACCAGAAAAATTGCGCTGGTCATTAAAGGAACAGTGTCACCAAAATTTTTTTTTTTATATCAGTTCTATGTTAGGGTTTTATTAAAAACGTTTATATTTATTTGTGTGTTTGTGTGTTACTTTTTTCTATTTTTACACTTTTTCTTCCCTATGGGGGCTGCCATTTTTTTTTCCATTTCTGTATGTGTCGATTAACGACACATACAGACATGGAATACGGCAGCTCCAGTCCCATAGGGAATGCGAACGGGGCCCGTTCCATCCACTATGGTGTACGCCGTGTGTGTGGGAACGGCGCATGCGCCGCTCCCACACAGTCCAATTTGAAATGCGCGCCGTCCGGCGCCATTTTCCTGTGGACCGGAAGTCGCGGCCGGACAGTAAGATTACTACTTCCGGTCGCGGCTTCCGGACTTGTGCACATGGAGCAGCGGCAGCAGACTGAGCCGACGGACCGGAGGGAGCGGCGGCGACTGGAGCAGGTAAGTGATTTCTATGTATGTTCGTGTTTCAGTGTGTGTTTACTAGTGTATGTAAACCTTCTACACTGTGTGTTAGCTCAAAAAATGTCGACACACAGTGTAGGAGGTTAGACCGTTCAAACCCCTCGTTTCTCCCGGCACTAGCCAGGATAAAGGAGGGGGGGATTCTGAGAGCTCACTAGAGCAAGGGATTTTTTCCCAATTTTGCAGCATAAAGCAATGTGGTTGCTTTACCACATGCAATGCTGCAATTTTGGGAATTGCTCCATCTAGTGACCAGTGCTGGGAAATATTATAAATTGAATCCAATTTATAATATTTCCTGACTTGTGAAAAAAATAAAAAAAATTAGAACAATGTTTAATCACCTACACACTAATTGTTTAACTAAAAAAAAACAAAACATGTTTTGCTGGCAACACGTTCCCTTTAAGGTCTTTTCAGGCCTGGTCATTAAGGGGTTAAATAGTACCCGCAAAACGCCAGTGTCAACGTCTACAGTGAAGAGGCGACTCCGGGATGCTGGCCTTCAGTGCAGAGTGGCAAAGAAAAAGCCAATTCTGAGACTGGCTAATAAAAGGAAAAGATTAATATGGGCAAAAGCACACAGACATTGGACAGAGGAAGATTGGAAAAAAGTGTTATGGACAGACGAATCGAAGTTTGAGGTGTTTGGATCACACAGAAGAACATTTGTGAGACGCAGAACAACTGAAAAGATGCTGGAAGAGTGCCTGACGCCATCTGTCAAGCATGGTGGAGGTAATGTGATGGTCTGTGGTTGCTTTGGTGCTGGTAAAGTGAGAGATTTGTACAAGGTAAAAGGGATTTTGAATAAGGAAGGCTATCACTCCATTTTGCAACGCCATGCCATACCCTGTGGACAGCGCTTGATTGGAGCCAATTTCATCCTACAACAGGACAATGACCCAAAGCACACCTCCAAATTATGCAAGAACTATTTAGGGAAGAAGCAGGCAGCTGGTATTCTATCTGTAATGGAGTGGCCAGCGCAGTCACCAGATCTCAACCCCATAGAGCTGTTGTGGGAGCAGCTTGACCGTATGGTACGCAAGAAGTGACCATCAAGCCAATCCAACTTGTGGGAGAGGCTTCTGGAAGCATGGGGTGAAATTTCTCCCGATTACCGCAGCAAATTAACAGCTAGAATGCCAAAGGTCTGCAATGCTGTAATTGCTTTTGTCAAAGAATGCTCCATTTGCAGCAAAGTTTGAAGGAGAAAATTATTATTTTAAATAAAAATCATTATTTCTAACATTGTCAATGTCTGACTATATTTTCTAGTCATTTTGCAACTCATTTGATAAATATAAGTGTGAGTTTTCATGGAAAACACAAAATTGTCTGGGTGACCCCAAACTTTTGAACGGTAGTGTACGTAATTTTTTGCAACATATGCGTGGTAACTGAATGAGGGGATCCGTACTGGGTGAGTCTTCCTAACTTATCTGTAATCGACAGAAAAAAGGAAATCTAGTTAGTCAAACAGTATGTGCATCTTGTCTAATCAATTTCCCTCTAATGTAGAAAAAAAGACAAGGCAGAGGGCAAGTTGTCTCCTACCCAATACCACTCAATTTAAAGTCAACATTTAATCCATATGGGCACAATGTGTGCAATCTGTAGATCCACTCCAATTCTCGTTTTTAAAGCAAAGACACTCTCTCGCCTCCTCGTCTTGGAATATGGTCTGTGAATCTAAAGCGTATATCCATTTCTTTATGGTTTGCTTACGCAAAATGCTTTGACACTGGTAGGTCCAGTCTTTTTTATTGCAAATTGTGAACCTGTGGTTATTTATGTTTTTTACAGTCCAGTGTGGCCTCTATGTAAAGAAGATTACAATGGCATTGTAACCTGTAAATTACCCATTCCGACGTGCAAGTCAGATACTGTTTAATTCTGAATTACTTTTCAGTTATGGGGTGAATGAAAGTCTCCCCCCTTAGTCATATATCTACAATTTACACAATTAAGACACGGGAAGCATCCCAGCTTTTGCTTCCCGAGGAATGTGTTACCTTCTTATTAGAGCCCATATCCGCTTTCACTAATTTGTCTTTTCGATTTTTAGAGCGTTTACATGACATTAGTGGAGGTAATGCAAATTCCAGGACATGTCTCAGATTGCTATTAAGTATCTACCCAGTGTTTACGTATGATTGTTGCTACATCGTTACTGGTTTCATTGTACGTAGATACATATGGTATTCTCTTACTGATGTTCTTTTTAATGTCGGTGGTTGTCTGTATAGACGTTTGTGGGGATAAGAGCCCCTCTCTGTTGGACTTAGATACTCTATCCCTATGATATTAAATACATTTCTTTGGATAAACCCGGGAGATAAATTTTTTCACCCATTTCGTCCAACCTCTTCTTGGTTATCTCCTCTGAATCTACTATGCGTCTCACCCTCGGTAGTTGACTATATGGGAGCGCCCTTACAAGGCTACTCTGATTGCAACTGTCAAATCTCAAGAGATTATTCCTGTCCGTAATTTTTCTATAAATATCTGATCATTTAAATTCTGATTTAATTACTGTAGTATCTAAGAATTTTATCTATTGTACATGATTGCACCAGTGTAAACTGTATGTCTACATTAATATTGACAAATTTGTGGAACAATTCCAGTTCCTCCACTGTACCCAGCCAAATGAAAAAAATATTGTCTATGTATCTCCACCACCTCAGGACGTGCCTGAAGTGGTGGGTTACATAGACTCCCTCTCCAATGCCGCCATAAAGGTATTGCAGTCCCTCCTGAGTTGTATATAAAATAGATCCTGAAATAATTGTATCTCAGAACCACATCCAATAATGAGAGTAAGAACTCTATACATGCAGGTATATATTCACCATTTGCCAGAGCCCTATAGATCGAAGAGATATCTCTACTGTGGTCAATCGACTTGTATAGGCTCACCACATCGAATGAGCAAAGTAGGGCCATAGTAGGGATTTGGATAGCTTTGATCTTCAGCAGAAAATCCGAGGTATCTCGAATGTAGGAAGGCACTTCAATTGCGTACTTGCGCAATACCTTCTCTAAAAAGATAGAAATTTTTCCAAAGATAGACCCAATGCTGGACACTATGGGTCTTCCAGGAGGTTTGACAAGGCACTTATGTATCTTTGGGAGTATGTATAAAATTGGTCTAACTGGATGCTGTACAGATAGGAAGTTTTTCAAATGATCAATTATAATGAACTTAGACAGGTCTATGGCATATTGACAACTGATCCTATCTTGTAACTGTCGCATAATCTCCTCAATATAATCTTTAGTATCCATCACCACCAATGCTCCCCCCTTGTCTGCATGTTTAATTGTGATCCTAGTATTTCCTTTGAGTTCTATAAGTGCCTCCATCTCTCCTTTAGTCATATTGGGATGTTTTAAATTTCAGAGTTTTTGATCTTTCTTTCAGACTTTCAATGTCTAGTTTGACAGCCGTAATGAAAGTTTCAATTGCTGACACATTGCAAAATCGCTTTTGAAAGGTCATATCAAAATCACAATTTCAATTCTCCAGATCTGTTATTTTTGTGAGCATATTCCTGCTCCGCAAACCAGGTTTTCAATTTAATTGTACGATAAAATCGAGGCAAATCAAATTCTAGATCAAACCAATCCGTTTTAGATGTTGGACAGAATGATAAACCCTTGTTAAGTACAGTATATTGCGCTTTTGTTAGTATAACAGAAGAGATATTTACCACTAATGTTTCGGTTTATTGTCCATCTTGCGGAGGGAAGGTGTCAGAGTCATCACTGGCTTGGGCAACCTGGGTTGTCTGATATTTACGTTGTCTGAAGTGTCTTCTGCCCCCACGTTGGGTTCTCCGTTGGTGGTATGCGGAAGTACTTGGTCCAGAGCCTGATCTAAAAAATCCTTCACCTTATTCTCCACAGTAAAGTTGACACTTTGTAGCCCCTCGTTTCTCATACGCCTATTTGGTGGACGATCCTTTCCAACATAGCGACGATCATTTTTCTGTTCAATTTGCCAATTCTATAGATTTCCATTCGTGTAGTTGTCTAAGTCTCTCTGCCACTTCTGTCGTTTTTGTCTCTTCCAATCCAGTTTATGCAAATAACTATTTAATTTAGCCATCTACTCCTCAAATTCTTCCGTAGATAGTGATGTTTTCAATGTGGTTTCGATATTACGCACCTTTTCTCCAGTGCAGTGTAAATCTTTTTGTAGATATTCGATCTTTAACAATATGTCCAATGCATATTTATTGGAAATGTGGGTATACCGAGTGAAAAAATCATTGTGTAAAAAAAAAGATTTGGTCTCTCCTGAGACCTCCTTCTTTTCATGTTCCAATTTCTTTAATTTTAGGGTATAGATAGGAAAGTAACATCTCCCACTGTGCCCTGGAGTATCATCTCCACATCCGCCTGGGTGTATGAGAAGACATCGGGTTGATCGATTCCTTGGTGATGATCCTTATTAGTAGACCTATTGTAAATGTGCAGAGCTTTATAGGTCAACAATATCAAAAATAGCAGCACCGTTTGAGAAGGCGTTTAGCCTATACTGTATATAAAACCTCAAAGGGTGTTAAGTGCCAATACATAAAGTGCAGGTGTACAAAATTGAAGATATTTAAAACTTTTAATCAATATATAATTCTAATGATTAAAAGTTTTCAATATCTTCAATTTTTTACACCTGCACTAACCAACACCCTTTGAGGTTTTATATACTGTATAGGCTAATATTTGACGAAATATGATCATCATATCTTGTTCATTACACTGAAGATTTTTTCACTTTTGTACTATGTACCTGAATTGATGAATTATACAGTTTTGTATCCAAACTGTTTTATTATGTACTTTGAGAAATCATGGATATGTGCACTGTTCACTGAGCTGTATTGCTTGAGAAAGGCCCCATGGAGTAGGGCTGAAACGTAGTGGTGCTTAAAGTCAGACTATTTTTCACTAAACTTGGAGTGCTGCCTTGTATTTTGGTTTTTGCTGGGTACTTTGGGACATTGGTCGTATGTCCGGATGAGGACTTTGCACCATGTACAACTCAAACGGTGGTGCTTCTTTTTTTTTTTTTTTTTTTTTTTTCTTTTTTATATATATATCTATCTCCGCTCCATTTGAGGTATGTGTGTGTACATATATATGTGTAATAAAAAAGAAAACGTGTGTGTGTGTGTATATGTATTGCCATTTATTCCAGTTTTATATATTTTATAACGAAACATTAAGGGTTATATTTTAACCACATGACACCTCCATTAACTTTGACCGTTCATTGAAAAATAAAGTAATATTTTGTCTTTTTAACCCCTTCCCCCTGCTTGCATTCTGGGCCCTAATGTCCAAGCCATTTTTTACATTTTTCCATTGTCACATTCGAAGAGCTGTAACTTTTTTATTTTTGCGTCGGCATAGCTGTATAAGGTCTTGTTTTTTGCGGGCCGACTTGCAGTTTTTATTGGTACCGTTTGAGGGTAGATGCGACTTTTTGATCACTTTTTATCACATTTTTTTAAAGTCAGGATTAACAGAAAACAGCAATTTTTCCATTGTTTTTTATTTTATTTTTTACGGCGTTCACAGTGCGGGTTAAATAATGTAACAGCTTTATAGTCGGGGTCGTTACGGACGCGGCGATACCAAATATGTGTAACTTTTTTGCTTTATTGTAGTTTTTTTTTAATAGTAAAGCATTTTGTAAGGGGAAAAAGTGGGTTTTTCATTTTTTTTTTTCACTTTTTTTCTTTATTAACTTTAGTAAACTTTTTTTACTTTTATACTAGTCCCACTAGGGGACTTCACTATCCTCCGATCGCTATTATAATACACTGCAATACTTTTGTATTGCAGTGTATTACTGCCTGTCCGTTTAAAACGGACAGGCATCTGCTAGGTCATGCCTGCGGCATGATCTAGCAGGCATTCGCTCCAGGCAGACCTGGGGGCCTTTATTAGACCCCCGGCTGCCATAGAAGACACAGACACTCGGCGATTTAATCGCCGGGTGTCGGTGGGAGAGAGAGGGAGGGAGCTCCCTCTCTCCAAAACCATTCAGATGCGGTGCACGCTATTGTGCACCGCATCTGAAGGGTTAAACGGATGAGATCGATACTAATATCGATCTCACCCGGCAGAGCAGGGACGCCCCCAGCCCTCAGCTACGTCTGGCAGCTGAGAGCAGGGAGATGTGACAGCTCCTGCTCTGTTTACTTTATTCTACAGCAGTGCCGTAGAATGGCGGCGCTGTAGAATAAAGCCCATTAATGACCGCCGTGAAAAGGCTTATCGGCGGTCATTAAGGGGTTAAAATTGTATTACCATTTTATTTTTAGATTTGTGAAAAATAAATAAATAATTATGACAAAAACCAGAGAACTTTTAATGTGCATCAGACCCCCCCCTCCCTAAACTCTAATACTTGTATGAAGCCAAGCCACCTTTTTCTGCAATTACAGATGCTTGGGGTATGTGTCTTAGTTTAGCACATCTAGACACTGAGATTTTTACCCATTCTACCAAGCAAAACTGCTCCAACTCCGAGTGAGATGAGTTGTGCTGGTATCCAGCTTCTTAAAGTCATGCCACATATTGTCGATTTGGATCGAGGCCTGAACTTTGACTAGGCCATTCCAAGATATTTAAGTGTTTCCCCTTAAACTCCTCCAGTGTAGCCTTAGCAGTATATTTAGTGTCATTGTCCTGCTGGAAGGTGAACCTCCATCCCAGTCTCAAGTCTCCCCAGACACATGGGAGACATTTGTCTGCCACCTGCTGTTTGGCCAACTCCAAACGTGTGTTTTCTTATGTGTTTCTTTAACCCGTTAGTGACCGGCCCATAGTCTTTTTACGTCGGTCACTAACGGGCCTTATTCCGATGCCATAGACTTTTTACGTCGCGGCATCGGAATAAGTAAACAGAGCAGGGAGCTGTCCAATCTCCCTGCTCTCAGCTGCCAGATCGATCTCACCCGTTTAACCGCATCTGAGTGGTTTTGGAGAGAGGGAGGGAGCTCCCTCTCATCCCACCGACACCCGGCGATATGATCGCCGAGTGTCAGTGTCTCCGATGGCAGCCGAGGGCCTGATAAAGGCCCCCAGGTCTGCCTGGAGCGAATGCCTGCTAGATCATGCCTCTGGCATGACCTAGCAGATGCCTGTCCGTTTTAAACGGACAGGCATAATACACTGCAATACAGAAGTATTGCAGTGTATTATAATAGCGATCGCAGAATCGCATATTAAAATCCCCTAGTGGGACTAGTAAAAAAGTTTAAAAAAAAGTTTAATAAAGTTAATAAAAAAAAATGTGGAAAAAAAATTTAAAAACCCACTTTTTCCCCTTACAAACTGCTTTAGTATTAAAAAAACAAAATAAAGTAAAAAAGTTACACATATTTGGTATCGCCGCGTCCATAACGACCCCGACTATAAAGCTATTACATTACTTAACCCGCACGGTGAACGCCGTAAAAAATTAAATAAAAAAAGATGGAAAAATTGCTGTTTTCTGTGAGTCCTGACTTTAAAAAATGTGATTAAAAAATGATCAAAAAGTCGCATCTACTCAAAAATGGTACCAATAAAAACTACAAGTCGTCCCGCAAAAAAGAGAAAAAATAAAAACGTTACGGCTCCTCAAATATGGAGACGCAAGAACAAATAATTTTGAAAAAAAAAACTATACAAATTTGGTATCGTTGCAATCGTAACAACCCGCTGAATAAAGTTATTGTGTTATTTATAGCACACGGTAAACGGCGTAGATTTAGGACGCAAAAAAGGGTGGCGAAATTTCAGATTTTTTTCTATTCCCCCCAAAAAAGTTAATAAAAGTTAATCAATAAATAATATGTACCTCAAAATGGTGCTATTAAAAAATACAACTTGTCCCGCAAAAAACAAGACCTTATACAGCTATGTCGACGCAAAAATAAAAACGTTATAGCTCTTGGAATGAGACGATGGAAAAACTTAAAAAATAGCTTGGTCATTAACGTCTAAAATAGGCTGGTCATTAAGGGGTTAAAGAGGCTCTGTCACCAGATTTTGCAACCCCTATCTGCTATTGCAGCAGATCGGCGCTGCAATGTAGATTACAGTAAAGTTTTTATTTTTAAAAAACGAGAATTTTTGGCCAAGTTATGACCATTTTCGTATTTATGCAAATGAGGCTTGCAAAAGTACAACTGGGCGTGTTTAAAAGTAAAAGTCCAAGTGGGCGTGTATTATAGGCGTACATCGGGGCGTGTTTACTACTTTTACTAGCTGGGCGTTCTGACGAGAAGTATCATCCACTTCTCTTCACAACGCCCAGCTTCTGGCAGTGCAGACACAGCCGTGTTCTCGAGAGATCCCAACCATGAAGCAGGGGGTGCTGCCATTGTACTGTGGGGGTGTTTTGCTACAGGAGGGACTGGTGCACTACACAAAATACATGGCATTATGGGGAAGGAAATTAATGTGGAGAATTTGAAGCAATATATCAAGCCAGCAGTCTGGAAGTTAAAGCTTGGGCTGGGCACAAATGCCTCTTCCAAATGGACAATAACACCAAGCATACAGTTAGTTCCAGAATTATTTGGACAGTGACACAATCTTCATAATTTGGGCTCTGCATGCCACCACATTGGATTTGAAATGAAACAACTGAGATGCAATTGAAGTTTAGACTTTCAGGTTTAATTCAAGGGGTTGAACAAAAATATCCTGTGAAACGTTTAGGAATTGCATCCATTTTTCTACACAGCCTCCTCATTTCAGGTTCTCAAAAGTAATTGGACAAATTAACATTACCATAAATAAAATGTTTTTCGAAGATAATCCTTTGCAGGCAACGACTTCCTGAAGTCTGGAACCCATGGACATCGCCAAACGCTGGGTTTCCTCCAGATGCTTTGCCAGGACTTTACTGCAGCTGTCTTCAGTTGTTGCTTGTTTGTGGGTACTTCTGTCTTAAGTTTTGTCTTAACCCCTTCCCGTCGTAAACAACTTTCACATTTAAATTTTAGTTTTTTCCTCCCCACATTCCAAAAGCCATTAATTTTTATTATTTTTCCGTCGATATAGTCCTATGAGGGCTTGATTTTTCGTCTCGCCATTTATTGTGCAATATAATGTACTAGGAAACGGGAAAAACATTATTTGTGGTGTAGAAAATTAGAAATTCACTCTGCAATTAAAACATGTTCACTTTATTCTGCGGGTCAATACGATTACGGCAATCACAAATTGCAATCCCCGCTCCTGACTTTCAGCTGTTTTTTAAGCAAACTCGCGTTTTTTTACGGCCGTTTTTGGAGCTGTTTTCAATGAAAAACTGCTCCAAAAAGTCTCAAGAAGTGACATGCACTTCTTCTTTTTCGCGGGCGTTTTTTACGCGCACGTCTCAAAACGGCCGCGTAAAAAAACGCCCAGTCGGAACAGCGCCGTTTTTCCCATTTGAAATCAACAGGCAGATGTTTGGAGACTATCTGCTTCTGAGTTTACGGGCCGAAAAATGGCCGAAAATAAGCTGTGTGATCATATACCCGAAGTGGTATGAGGGCTGATTTTTTTGCGGGATAAGCTGTAGTTTTTAATGATACCATTTTGGGGTACATGCAACGTTTTGATCACTTTCTATTCCATTTTTTTGTGGGAGGTGAGGTGACAAAAAAATAGCGGTTCTGCTGTTTACAATCTTCTTTCTTCTTCTTTTTTTTTTTTTTTTTTTTTTTTTTTTTTTTTTACGGCGTACTCCGTGCGGGTAAAATAATGATATATTGTAATAGTACAGGCTTCTACGGATGCGGCGATACCAATTATGGTTTATTTAATTTTTTTTACTATGCTCTAGTGGGAAAAGGGTTGTTTTTTTTTTGTTTTTTGTTTTTTTTAACTTTTAATAATTTTATTTGTTTTGACTTTTTTTTTTTTTTTTTTACATTAAAAAAAAAACTTTTATTTTTTACTAATTTGTACTTTTAAAAAAAATAAATTATTAGTCCCCCAAGGAATGTATTTCAGTAGATCGTCTTTCTGACAGGCTTCTATTAAGCTCTGCCAGAGGCAGGGCTTAGTAGGATCACAAAGATGGCGGACCTGGGGGCCTTTATTAGGCCCCCAGGCAGCCATAGCAACAATCGCCACCCTGCGATTGCATTGCAGGGGGCACGATGAGCTGCTAGAGGGGGGTCGCCCTCTTTCTAACAATTTAAATACAGCGGTCGCTATTGACCGCAGCATTTAACGGGTTAAACGAGCGGGATCATGCTCGAGCGCGATCCCGCTCGTTACTGTGAAGAGTCGGCTGCAACATACAGCCGACACCCGTATTGTATGGAGCAGGTTCATTCCGTGAGCCTGTTCCATACTTCCCCTTACCCGGCTATGATGTAAGTCTAATACAAGTCTTCTGCAAATGACGGGAAGCAGTTAAGCAAGTGAAATGCATGCTCAATCGGGTTGAGATCTCGTGATTGACTTGGCCATTGCAGAATTTTCCACTTCTTTGCCTTAAAAAACACTCCTGGGTGGCTTTCGCAGTATGTTTTGGGTCATTGTCCGTCTGTACTGTGAAGCGACGTCCAATCAACCATGCTGCATTTGGTTGAATCTAAGCAGAAAGTATATCCCTGAACACTTCAGAATTCATCCGGCTGCTTCTGTCTTCAGTCACATCATCAATAAACACTAATGACCCAGTGCCTTTTGGCAGCCATGCATGCCCATGCCATCACACTGCCTCCACCATGTATTACAGAGGATGTGGTGTGCTTTGGATCATGAGTCGTTCCAAGCCTTCTCCATACTTCCTTCCTCCCATCATTCTGGTACAGGTTGATCTTCGTTTCATCTGTCCAAAGAATGCTGTTCCAGAACTGGGCTGGCTTCTTTAGACGTTGTTTGGCATGTTGTTATCTGGCCTTTCTATTTTTGAGGCAGATTAATGATTTGCGCCTTGTGGTGAACGCTCTGTATTTGCTCTCATGAAGTCTTCTCTTTATTGTAGACTTAGACTTATATAAGGCTACACTTACTTCCGGGAGAGTGTTCTTCACTTGGGTAGATGTTGTGAAGGGGTTTTCTTCACCATGGAAAGGTTTCTGTGATCATCCACCACTGTTGTCTTCCGTGGACGTTCAGGCCTTTTGGAGTTCACAAGATCACTAGTGTGCTTTGTTTTGGGGTTTTTTTCCCCCAAGAATGTACCAAACTGTTGATTTGGCCACTCCTAACATTTCTGTGATCTCTCTGATAGATTTCTTCATTTTTTTTCAGCCTAACGATGGTCTGTTTCATTTGCATTGAGAGCTCCTTTGACCGCATATTGTGGGTTCACCGCAACAGCTTCTAAATGCAAATGCCACACCTGGAATCAATGCCAGACCGTTTACCTGCTTAATTGATGATGGATTCAAGAGGGAATAGCCTATTAGCTTTTGAGAGAATTGTCCAATTACCTTTTTGGTCCCTTCAAAAAGAGGCAGCTACATATGAACTGTAATTCCTAAACCCTTCCTCAAATTAGGATGTGAATACCCTCAAATTAAAGCTGGGAGTCTGCACTTTAATATGATTATATAACTTTATATACAATATGTTTTGGTAAACCGCTAAAATGGCAAAACTTGTGTCACTGTCCAAATAATTCTGGACCTAACTGTACTTCTAAAGTTGTTGCAAAATGGATTAAGGACAAGAAAGTGAAGGTAATGGAGTGGCCATCACAAAGCCCTGACCTCAATCCCATAGAAAATATAAAGGCAAAACTGAAACCGCATGTGCGAGCAAGGAGTTCTACAAACCTTACTTACTCAAGTTCTGTCAGGAGGAATGGGCCAAAATTCCAGCAACTTATTATGAGAAGCTTGTGGAAGGCTACCTTACTTGTATGACCCAAGTTAGAGGCAATGCTACTAAAATACTAACCACATGTATGTAAACTTCTTAACCACTGGGGATGTGATGAAAGAAATAAAAGCTGAAATAAATCGTTCTCTAGTAGTATTCTGACATTTCACATTCTGGAAATTTAGAATAGTGATCCTAACTGATGTAAGGGAGAATCTGTACTAGGATTAAACAACCGGAATTACGAAAAACTGAGTTTTAATGTGGTTAAGGTGAATTATGACTAACTGTGTATATTAATCTTTTGCTATAGCTTTGTACTGAGGCATTGTCATGTTAGAAATGCAACTTTATATAGCGCCAACATATTCCGCAGCACTTTACAATTCAGATTAACGATTCCAACAAGAATGAAAAGACACAAAATGAAAAGTTCTTGTTCAGTACAATGGTCCAGAAGTTTCTTGTTTTTTAGAAACCTAGGGTAGTACACACAAAGCTGCATGAGCCAGTCACCAGCCAGTATCTGTGTATACACAAATATTAAGTACATTAGCGTGCACGGAGTGGAGACTGTAGAAATAAGGAATCTTGTTCTGATGTGGGGGTAAAGGAAAGGAGTCAGATCAGGGAATTTGATAGGCCTGCTGAAAAATGTGTTTTTAGGACACGCTGAAAACTATGGATGTTTGGAATTAATTTGATTATCTGGGTCCCAACATGAGAAACGTCTTTGGTACAGGAGTGGGAGGTTCGGATTATGAAGCATGTTAGTCTTCGTTCATTTGGTGATATTCGACACCGGTAGGGTGGAAGACAGAGATGAGGGAGGAAATGTAAGAAGGTCCAGCTTTGTGGGTGGGAGTAATGAGTATTGTATTCTAAAGTGATTTGGCAACCAGTGCAGTAAATGGCAGAGGGGAGGGGATGGTCAGAGATGCGACTAGCAATGCATTCGGAAAGTCTTCAGACCCTGTTAATTTTTTCACATTTTATGTTGAGGCCTTGTGCTAAAATATAAAAAAAAAAAAAAACTGTTTTTTTTTCTCCATCATTCGGCACTCAATACCCCATGATGACAAAGTGGAAACAGAATGTTAGTAATCTTTGCTAATTTATTGAAAAGGAAAAACTATAAAATATTGCAGTGACATAAGTATTCAGACCCTTTACTCAGTACTTAGTTGATGTACCTTTGGCAGTGATAACAGCCTCCAGTCTTCTTGGGTATGATGCCACAAGGTTTGCACACCTGGATTTGGGGATTTTCTGCCATTCTTCTCTGCAGATCCTCTCAAGCTCTGTCAGGTTGGATGGGGACAGTCAGTGGACAGCCATTTTTAGGTTTCTCCAGAGATGTTCGAGTCCATGTCAGAACTCTGGCTGAGCTACTCTGGGACGTTCACAGAGTTCTCCCTTAGCCACTCCTGTGTTGTCTTGGCTGTGTACTTAAGATCATTGTCTTGCTTTAACCCCTTAAGGACACGGCCAATTTTGGCCTTGAGGACAGAGCAATTTTTTTACATTTCCCCTCTTTGCATCCCGACGCTCATAACTCTTTTATTTTTTGTACGACGTAGTTGTATGAGACTTTGTTTTTTGCGGGACGAGTTGTACTTTATGTAGGTATCATTTTTTGGTACAAATACATTATCGTTTAATTTCTATAAATTTTTATTTTGGCGAAAATGCAGAAAAAAAAGCAGTTCCGCTGCAGTTTTAATTTTTTTTATTTTTTTTTTTACACCATACACCGATCATCATAAATAATGTTATACATTTGTTGTACAGGTTGTTACGGTCGTGGCGATACCAAATATGTCTATTATTTCATGTTTTGGGACTTATATTTTAAAAAGTTTATGTATTATCAAAAATGTGTGTTTCTGTGTATTTTTTTTACTATTTATTTATCATTAATTATTTTTTTTTACATTAATTAAACTTTTTTTTTTAATCCCATAAAGGGATTTATCATTTTTATTTTGTAACTGTAATGTACTGGCATAGATCTATATGCCAGTACATTAGCCTGTGTACTGATTGTACACAGGCAGTTGTTAGGACATACCTCAGTATGCCCTAACAACAGGAAATCTGTTCAGACAGCCCTGGGGTCCTTCAATGGACCCCGGGCTGTCTGGCCATACGAGTTGTGGGCTTTGATCGCGTCACAGTTATTTTCTGTGACGCGATCAATGTGCAGTCCCCCGTCTTTGAACGCCGCGATCAGCTGTCATCGCGGCGTTCAAAGGGTTAACGGCGGATAGAAGATGTTTCTCTCCTCTCCGCTGTCAGAGCGGGGCCGTGGCTGTGTATTACAGCCGTTGCCCCGCTCTCGATCCCGCGCACAGACGGCTGTCACACAGGACGAGTATGCTCCTCCTAATGCGCGAAGTGCTCGCCGCTCAGGACGAGCATACTCGTCCTGTGTCGGCAACCAGTTAAGGTGAACCTTCGGGCCAGTCTGAGGTCTAGAGCACTCTGGATCAAGTTTTCATTAAGAATATCTCTGTACTTTGCTCCATTCATCTTTCCCTCAACCCTGACTAGTCTCCCTGTCCCAGCCGCTGAAAAACACCCCCACAGCATGATGCTGCCACCACCGTTCTTCACTGTAGGGATGGTCAGGGCAGGTGATGAGTAGGGCCTGGTTTCCTCCAGACATGGCACTTAGAGTTGAGGCCAAAAAGTTTAATCTTTGTTTCATCAGACCATAGAATATCGTTTTTCAGTCAGAGTCCTCTGGGTGCTTTTTTGCAAACTCCAGGTGGACTTTCATGTGTCTTTTACTGAGGAGAGGCTGGGCCTGGGCAATTAATCTGGAAAAAAAAAAGGAAATTCGGCGCAGATCACTGGTCATCTTGCGCATTTCGTTTTTTTGTCGGTGTCAACTGTATCTGCGTCCTCCGATACAGTTGAATCCCTTAGAGCAGGGGAATGTTCGTTTCCTACTATACTATTCACTGCATAACGCTGCCTGCTCACGGCTCAGCGCAGTCAGGCGCAATGACCTCACTGCCTCGCGCCTGTCTGTGTTGAGCCGTGAGCAGCTCAGCGTGCATGTATTCAGAGTCCGCTGCACTTCTGCTATATACCGGCCTTTCAGGCAGCTTGGTCCACGGAGTCCTCCATGCTCAGCCCGTTTATTTCTTGTTTAGCCTTAATGCCCGCCCCAATGGTATGATGGGGTCCCTGTATATAACCCCCATCATCCCTGTTTATGGGAGTTCTAAACAGGGATGTTAGAGGTAATATACAGGTATGATGGGATTATATGCTTGGACCCCCATCATCCCTGTATATACCAGTCGCCGTGGCTTGTGGGCATTGAGACTATACAAGAAGTAAATAGGGTGGGCATTGAGGACACAATGGACCAATAGGATGCATGAAACGCCGGTATATGGCAGAAGCGCAGTGGAAATTGAAAATATGCACCAAGCCACACAGACCAGAGGAGCAGAGGGATCTCCTTTTGTCGTTGGAATGGGGTTAGAGGAGGATGTGTTTTATTATTTTTATTAGACACTATTGGGGCTGTATGGGAGCCCTATACTGTGTGGGGGCAGCTATAGGGACATAATGTGTGGGGGCAGCTGTGGAGGCATTATACTGTCAAGGGGTATATTATATACAGTATTATACAGCAGGCTCAGGGGATCTATATTAGGGCCTGTTAACATAACTGTTCGCTTTCCGTTCTGGGGTTTCCGTCAGAGGTTTCCGTCGGGTAAACCCTGCAACGTAAAGTGAAACTGAAACCACAGCCTCCGTTTCAGTCACCATTGATGGCAATGGTGACGGAAACATCGCTAATGGTTTCCGTTCGTCACCATTCCGGCAGGTTTCCGGTTTTCCGATGGAATCAATAGCAGACTCAACTACTATTAGATCAATGGTGACTGAAACGGAAGCTGTGCTTTCACTTTCCGTTGCGGGGTTCACCCGACAGAAACCTCAGACGGAACCCCGGAACGGAAATGAACGGTGATGTGAACAGGCCCTAAATTAAATGGCGTGGCATGCTGTAAAACCTTATATAGACAGGGGTGTGGCTTTCCAAGTCCTGTCCAATCCGATGAATTTACCACCAGTGGACTCCAAGTTGTAGAAGCATTCCAAAGATGATCTAGAAAATAAATGGGAGGCCCCCAGAGCTAAATTTGAAGTGTCATAGCAATGGGTCTGAATACTTATGTCCGTGTGAAATTTGAGTTTTACACTTTTTTTTTTTTTTTTGTAGCCTTAGTGCACCTAAACTATTAAGTGTGGATTTTACCTGTGGAATTACCTGCGTTCATCTGCGGTTTTAATGCAGATTTTCTGCACCAAATCACGCAACATGTGCACGTAGCCTAAGGGCTTGTCCACACGTAACGGAATTGCTGCAGAAAATTTCTACAGCAATTCCGTTAAAACTAGCAGACATTCTGCTGCGGAAAAACCGCACTATATGTTTTTGACTTCAGAAAACGGTGCGGATTTTGCTGCGGATTTCACAATGCTAGAAGATAGTGATATCTCCTCTGAAAAACGCAGCAATTCAGTCCACTTACTGCAGCAGGAATTGACATGATAATGTCTGTTCCGAATATTTACGCAGCATGTGGATAAGATTTGTTAAATCTCACCCACTATGCTGCTACTGTATTAAATGCGTATTTTACGTCCTGGTTAGTACTATAGTTATTCCGGACAGAAAATACGCCACAATTCCGCTGCATGTGGACAAGTCCTAAGGCTAAGTTCATACGTCGCAGATTTGATGTGGATTTTCAATGCAGATTTTACCCTTTGGAATGGAAAGAGATGCAATGGAAAGAGATCTGTGGCAAATCCAGTACACGTGAACTCTGCCTAAAAAGTGTGCCCAGACTATTAATCTTTCACAAACCTGACAAGACGGCAAAGAACGATTTAATTTGCCTTAACGGGGTAAAAAAATTCTACCTGACCCTAACTAATATATCATGCTCTGCTCAATAATGGCTTCATGTGCAATCTTTTCTTCAGTTACCACTTTAAGGGTACGAACACACACACACTGCGGATTTTCCGCAACAGATTAATTGCGGAAAATCGGCAGCATTTTACAGTAGCAGCAGTATGGGTGAGCTTTCAAGAAATCTCGTCCCCACACTGCGGAAAAATGTAGCTGAAAAAAACGCACATATTGACCTGCGGTGCGGTTTCTTCAACCGCAGCCTATCAATTAATTCGACGGAAACACAGTTTTTCCATTGAATTCAATTGGGGGCTTAAACCCGCAGCAAAGTGGTGTGTGTTGCGATGTTTGCGGCGGAATCACAGCGATTCTCCCGCTAAATTGCAAGTAAGAAAATAAATAATAGTTATACTTTCCTAGAGTTCCCTGCTTCTTCTCCAGTCCGGCCTCTCTGGATGATGTAGCAGGGGCCTAGCTAAAGGCTCATGGGCCCTGGTGCAAGAATTGGGCCCCCCTACCCCACCCAATCCCACCAGACCCATGCGCGCGCCTATGCCCAGCCGCCTTTCCCAACAGCCCCCCATAGCTGCCTCCATAGTATAATGCCCCCACACAGTGTAATGCTCCCCATAGCTGCCACCACACAGTGTAATGCTCCCCATAGCTGCCACCACACAGTATAATGCTCCCCATAGCTGCCACCACACAGTATAATGCTCCCCATAGCTGCCCTCACACAGTATAATGCTCCCATTGATGCCCTAACACATTATAATGCCCTCATATGTGCATAATAGAAAAATAATAAAATAACTTTCCTATCCCCATTCCCACGCCAGGTGGAGGAGATCCTTCTCCTCCTTTTGGTCTGTGCTATGAGTGATTCAACTCAGACTAGCGCGATGACGTCACTACATCGCGCCTGTCTGCCGTCAAGCCACTCATGGCACAGTGAACGCTGGAGCAGGGAGCTGTTCTCTCCTTGCTCCCGCATTGAATGAAATCGGAACATCGGTGAGTGACACGCGACTTCCCCAGAAGTCATCACACGCCCGCCCCAGGGGGTCGCAACCCACAGTTTGTAATGTATTGTGCAGTTTGCGGTGGAGAGAGGAGGAGGGGCGGCTATAATTTAATGGCCCCCCTTCTCCTTTCTCCACTGCGAACACAGACCGCACAATACATTACAGGCCCCCTCTGCAGCTCACCTGGAGTCTTCCAGGATCCTCCGCACCGGCTCTTCTTCGCTGGCTGGAACACCCCTCGTGTGATGTCACAAGGTGCACTGAGTGTACCATATGTCCGTGATGTCTAAGGAGCCCGGCCCGTAACCAGGAAGTGCCGGCGCCATGGCACAGAAAATGTCTTAAATCGTTAGCGCGCTGTGTGACAACGGGGGTCCCGTGGACACCCCAGGCTTAGGGGCCCGGTCACAACTGCGACCGTTGTGACCCCTATATGCTGTGCAGCTTGACGCAGTGTATCCTCCCTGAATACGCAGTGTGTGTTCCTACCCTGAGGCGAGGAATACACACGCAGTCTTTGGCTCATTTTTATTTTCTTTAGCCAAAGAGAGAAGCGGATCTAAAAGGCGGGAATGGTCTAAAGAAAATACTGATGCATCTTCTTTCTATTGTGTCCCAAAAACTGCATGTGTGCTTCTGTCCTGAGGGATCTTCTAAACTTGGCATTGTGGAGCACCTCCTTCTCTAACTGAAGTGTGGCACTTTACTTATCCTTGACAACTTAATATATGCCATAAATTGGCATCAGCTGAGGGGGATGAAGAAGCGGAAAGCTGGTTGTACTTGTGTGCGGACTATGGGAATTACGGAAACCGTTGTTCTCAGAAAAGTAGGGGTTCCAGAGGTATGACCCCCTAACTATGAGAAATGTATGCGATATCCTATGAATCCTTAAAAAGAACCTTTCACCTGCCCAAACATGTGCAGCATGTAATAGGCAGGGCTGTACAAACCTTTCCGTTATTTAGATATCGGTGCAGTTATATTTGGTGCCCGATATTTAAATAACCCCCTGAACTGTCAATGGGGAGTATAATGGCCAAGGGGTGTGTAACATTGCTATGAAACTGTCCAATCTGCTACAGACAGTATCACTGCAAGAGCTGGAGACAGAGTGTGTGCGCGCAGCTCCGCCGCCGCCGCCGCCACCGCCGCCACCACAGAACAGAAGAGGAAAAGAAGAATGTGAATTCTTCTTCTGTTCCGTGGCGGCGGGAGTATCTTCAGCATACGCGCGCTCTCACTCACTCCTTCAGCTCTCTGCAGACAAGGACAAGCCTGTGTGATCTCTCACAGCTCCGAGCTGCGCGCGCACACACTCTCCTCTCTCCAGCTCTTGCTGTGACCCTGTCCGTAGCTGATTGGACAATGTCGCAGCGATGTTACACTCCCCCTTGCCCATTACACGCCCCATTGACCGTTCAGGTGGTTTTTTAAATATCGCGCGCCAGATATAACTGCACCGATATCTAAATAACGGAAAAAGATAAACATTTTTTTTTTATAGTGAGACTAGGTATGTACAGCCCTACCCATTACATGCTTCACTCAGCTGCACATGTATGGGCAGGTGAAAGGTTCTCTTTAAAGGGATTTTCCAGGATTCCAAAAACATGGCTGCTTTCTTCCAGGAACAGTGCCACACCTGTCCATGAATTGTCTGGTATTGCACCTCCGCTCTAATAAAGTGAATGGGGCTCAGCTGCAATACCACATACAACCCGTGGACAGGTGTGGTGCTATTTTTGGAAGAAAACAACCATGTTTTTCTAATCCTGTAAAACCCCCTTTTAAGTTTCTATTAACTATCACGCAATGTACATAAAATGCAGAATAACTGAAGTGTTATCTCAATCTTTCATCTTACCGTCTTACAGACATTGACACTAACGCAGCTACCTGTGATGGGTAATTCTGGCACCAGTAAGTGCTACATGTCATGCGTGTGCAGTGTGACTGGCCGTTCTGTTAACCTTCCGATTTTAATATTTTACTATACAAGAATACTGCAGTAAATCTGCTTCAACAGTATTTTGGCTTTTCTTGCTCATGAATGCTTAATCTTCCCGGTCTTGAAAAATGGTGCTATTTGCAGCGCAAAAAAAATTATGAAATCCAACCTTTTTCTAATCTGTTTTTAATAATTCCAAACCTCTAAATATGACAAATTGCTGTAACTACTCTCCTCTGCAAGCATTTAATTTATTTTCCACTGGAAAACTTGACTCTGTATGTCCTCATTGCACTAAGTAATACTTAACTGTCATCCTGCATTGCATGGACCTGACCCTGCCCTACTTCTCTCTTTATACATAGAATTTCCCTTGTAATTTTTCTCACCGTACAGAGAAGTTTGTCCTCCTCTCAATCTCTCCAAACCTTTTATGGTCTGTTTGTCTGTGTATCACTGTGTGTGGCAAACTCATCCCATTCTCTCAATTACTTCATTCATCTATCTCACATCTGTGTTGGCTGCATCTCACCCTTCAAGTAGTTCACGGATGGGCGATATTGGGTGTATTCCCCCCGCCTCAACAGGATGCCCTCTGCTTCATCATCCACTGGCTCTGTGAGTACCATCCGTACAATCATTTCATTCAAGGTGACAAAACAAATGCTAAAAATACATGACGGAGTCTAATACAAGTCTTCTGCAGCATTGTTAGAGGCTCCTGTAGACCCTTTAGGCATATATGCATCCGTTTATTTTATTCTTCTTCTTTTCTGTCCTTCTTTTTTTTTTTTTTTCCCCTCTCTTCCTACTTCTTCTCCTGCCTTTTTAACTTTTCTCCTCAAACTTGTATAGCCTCCAGATGACCGGAGCTGGGTTTATTCTCCACTCCACTATAACCCCCAGGTTCAATCTGTCTCGGACGAGGAGAGTGACACAGTAAGTTCTTGAAGGAAGCCTATTAGAACTTGTTCTGTATTTATTAATTTTTTTGGGGATAATTTAACTGTCGAAAGGTTTTTGACATTAAATTATGCTTAATGGTTAGAAAGCAGTAGACTTTTTAGATTTTCCATTTGTATAAGGCTGGTTCTGTCTTGTCTATTTGTTTCGAGCCCTTTAAAGCTATTCCAGGCTCTTACGTGGTGGCGGTAATACTAATTACTAGGGGAGGGAGAAGCTCCTGTTTCTGTTCTTTTTCATTAAGGAAAAGTTTTTGAGAAAATCTTAAACGTTAATGGGGGTTACTAAATTCATCGGATTTGGCTGATACTTTTGGTTCTCTTCTTTGCCTGTTTAAACCGAGCGTCAGAAGCTGCTTTTACGGTTAGAAGCTTGCATACGGCTCTCTCGAATGATGTCTATGGGAGTCATGGGTAACTATAAGGGTAAGTTAACGCGTAGTGTAAATACTGCAGATTTTCCACTACAGAATTCGTTGCGGAAAATCCACATCATAGTACAGTAGCAGCAAAGTGGATGAAATTTGAAGAAATCTCATCCACATGCTGCGTAAATGCAGAGCTTAAATTAAACTGCAGTGTTTTTTTTAATCCGCAGCATGTCAATTGTATTTGCGTAATCGCTATTTTTATTTTGGGGCTTTTCCCCATTGAATTCAATGGGAAGAAAAACCCACAACAGAAAGCAGATGTTGCGGATTTTTTTTGCAGCAGAAAAGCAGCGATTCTGCCGCAAAAAAACGCAACTCAGGAGAAGAAAAAAAATCGTACCCAGATTTCTGTGTTTCTTCATCCAGGCCAGCCTCCTGGGATGACGTTTCATCTCATGTGACCGTCCTCCCAGGAGGCCGGCATGCAGTATGGCAGAGGGACATGCCGCCATGGCTTCGTAAGTATCAAACCTTTTTTTTTTTTCTACATGCAGTTTTCCATAGCAGACATTCTGGCCAAAAAACGACACTGCAATTTGGTGTGGTTTTTCAGCCGGAATTCTCTGCGGCGGCCAGGGTGGATACGCTGTGTCCTAGCCGTCCTGCGTTAACGCAGCCTAATGGTTAGTTCACATATTATGGTTTTTCTGTTTAAAATTTCCACAGAAAATCCTTACTAAATCATGCAGATTTTGTTGTAGATTTTCCTTTTGTGAAAAAACTGATCGTAAACCAAAATAAAATAAAACATACTGATCTTTAACAATCCTTCTGTGATTCACTTGTTGACGCGTCCTACAGATACCGACGAGGGGACCAAGGCAAGCGTTGCCACAGAAGCAACTGCGGATTTTGCTGTGGATCCGCAGAGAAGTCTGCAACTAGGATTTGATTGTGGATTCCTTCTTCCCCATTGAATGGTGAAAATCCTTAACAAATCCTTGCTCATTCCGTGTCAGAAATTGATGTGCTGCAGAATAAAAAATCCACAACGCAAGTCAAATTCTGTGGATAAATTTCACAGCTTGTGGATAAGCCAAGTGCTGCTTGCTCCGCTCCTTCTGTAACTCCTATAAGCTTCAATGGAGAGAGCTCTGCACAAGCACAGCCACCTCTACACTGATTTTAATGGGAAAAGCAGCTACTGATGGCAACTTTAAATTGGCAAATGGTGTTCGGGTTCTTCCCATAGGTGATGTCCCAGACCAGCACCTGTCAAGCATATATGGCATATCCTGTGAATATGCCATAATTGTCTCAGACAGGCCATGAAGTGTTTCAGCCTCTGGATGTAGAATGTCCAATACTTCTCACAACCGACTAGTGGTCCCCATTCCCACCACTTCACTGATGGTGGACAAGGGGTCCTGAGGAACGGCAGATGTTACAAGAACAATTTGTTTCTGAGACAGACATTTCTGCGTACACCTGATGGCTACCTCAACCAAAAATGGAAGGGATGAAGAGGAAATTAAGAGGACGCTGCTTAGTGTTCCTGGTCTCCTGTTGGAGACAAAGTAGTGGGAGAAGGCTCCTTCTCCAGAAAGTTGCCTTTCAGTCAAAGACTTGTGAGGAGGAGGGTGAAATGGCTACAGGTACACCTATAGAAGAACTCTTTATGGAATTCTCAGTTTTGCAATATGAGACAAATACATTTGGTTTTGTGTATCTTGTGTAGTTAGTGTTTCTTTAAATGGCTGGTATAGTTGTTTGGAAGCAGTCACTTTACACTGGGGGAGGGAGACTAACGTCCTTCATTGTGATTTGCTGGCCGGCCAGAAAGACTACTCCTCACATGATCACGCCGTTCTTTCCCATACAGTTCTGAAAACCTCCAGATACCTTTTCATATGTGTGAATGATACTAGTATCCTATAGCTGCACTTTTAACAGCTGCATACTTTTGTTTCAGATGTCCTTTTTGTGTGGGTTGTTTGTTTTCTGTGTGTACTACTGAACTAGTTAGATAGGTGGCAAATAAAAGCAACCGAGTGGGGGGGGGGGGGGGGCTCCTGTGGTTTCAAGTACAAATCTGTATGAAACATATCTCCATGATCAATGGTAGCATTTATCTATTTAAAATGGTATTTGAAGTATTCTTTCCAAATATTTGGGCAAAGTATTAGTATGGGCAGCCCGGCACATCATTTTTTTTTCTTTACAGTACCAAGGTTTCCTTCATAATTGCGGTACATCTATAGTTGTGTGTGGCAAAGGGCCATTTTGTAATGAGTGTGTAAATCCCTCCAAAAAACCGAAAATCTTGGCTGAGGTGGCTCTCGAAGTACCCATGGTGGGTCTGTATGGGTGTCCTTGCTTCACTGAATGATGTTTCAGTAAGGCACCATATTCTCCCCTAAAAGCGATACTGAGGTAGAATACCTCCGTCATACGGTACGGGTGGCAGAATTCTATTTTTTCTCTCATAGAATCCTTGAGTAAAAACTTTGGTACGCTTTTGTGTAAAATCTGAGCCACACAAACGTACAGCATGGGCCCATAGAGATTTATGGGTGCCGTATTCCTGAAGCATGGAACATGAATCCCAAATACAGCCATGTGCATGAGGCCTAAAATGGTTGTTTTTTGTTTAAGTAGTATGCTTTAGGGCCTGTTCACATCAGCGTTCACTTTCCGTTCAGGGGTTCCATCGGAGGTTTCCGTCGTCGAACCCTGCAATGGAAAGTCAAACGGAAACAACCGCTTCTGTTTGCATCACCATTGATCTCAATGGTCACGGAAACATTGCTAATGGTTTCCGTTTGTCACCGTTTCAGCAGGTTTCCGTTTTTTCGACTGAATCAATAGCGCCGTCGACTGCGGAAAGCGAACGCTAATGTGAACCGGCCCTTATTGTAAAATGTTGGGCTGTATGACTTTTTACTCTGACTTACTGAAATTTAGCAGCGTTGCTAAGGTACAACAAAGGAACTTACATTATAATTTGTATGCTGACAAATGTTGTAAAGAAATGTCTGGAAATAGGCAGATATCCCATTTAATTGTTTTCATGTCTGCAGATTGCGAACCCGGCTATACCATTTAGTTAGATCTTTTTCTTTTTTCCTTCCAGTAATATCTATGCAGATACCAGACAAAAGGAAACCTTGATACTTTTTGTGTCCCTTCATCCCAGCCTCCGAAACAAACTATAGACGGGAGTGATGATCAACCGTGAATGAAAATGTGACCAGTTACCGGACTCCTACAATCTACTATGCTGTTATGTGTACTTGTAGTATTCCTTGGTGTACGAGTGCTTTGCCAAACATTCCCTTTTACTTTTCAGTCTGTGCATTTTTATTTTCTTGCCAGATGCCCAATCTGGTCTTGACTAGGGACAGAAGCTCAGCTGCTGCATCTCACATGGGAATCCTGAACTATTTCTAAAGGGGGAATATGTGCAAGGTCTATGATGTGCTCTTTAGTTGTACACCGCGTCCCTTCTGGTGATGGTGGAAAGTCCCTGTACACTACAAATGTAATGCACCTGGTTGGACCGATTTATTATGCTGCATTTCTGGCTAGGTTTCATTAGAACACTTTGTTTTTGTATATTTTGATATTTAATCCTTTTTAGTATTATTTATATTGCATGGAGTAAACTGGTGATAGGAGTGTTCAGGACTATCTGCATTTTACTTTTAGGTGTTGACTGTTTACATTGTAGGACTGGTTCAGTGATCGAAATGTAGAACTGTCCAATTACTTTTTTTTTTTTTTTTTGGTCATTTGCACTGCCACATTTGAATCTATGGCCGTAGACTACTGGAATCTGATGGCATAAAAGATCAGCTGAAATTCTGGATTATATTGCTTTAATTTATAAATGGTTTCCATGATAATCTTTTGGGGTTTTTCATTGGGATAAAGACTTTTTAAAAATGTTTTCCATCCATTTTTTGCTTTTATGTCCCTGATCTTTGCCATATTTTGAGGCACGTCCCAGTTTTCTACCCTGGTTTCTTTGGTTTTATGATTGGTTAACTTTTTATGTAAATATAAACTTTTTACTCCTATTTATGAATCCACTGCGTAAAGAAAAAGAAAAAACCTATCGGATTTGTCGCGGCTTCCAGCCAGTGTTGAAGCATTCCTGTTAAGCCTCTCTACGGCGGCACCTACTGTATTTAAACTTTGATTCAGAATTGAAGGCATTAAGACGTTCTATTCCTTGAGTATTGTTTTTATCATTGAAATAAATGTATAATTAATATCAAGCCAATTAAGTTCAAACCCTTCATGACTCTCACAATCTGCGTATTCTTTTAATGTGGCAGCGATAGAATCATATTCAAGATGCTTGCTTTTAATTTTTTCTTTTTGCTCCTGTTCTATATATTTGTACTTGTATTTACCTATGAGGCAAGAGTATTACATTGGAGTTGAGGAAAGTCACCAACTGGCTAAATTTTAAAGAGACATCCAATCTTGAGATATGTCCTAGAAGCATATAAGATGATATTGGTTAAGTGATCTTAGGCCACCACAATGAAAGGGCTTAAACCCCTTTGGCAATGCTCATAGTCTACTTAGAATGTTGTCAGACTATGAGTAAAAAAAAAATCTTTAAGCAGTGCCTAAGGGGTTTGAGAGATCTATTGAACCCTTTTTTTATTGGAAGTAAGTGATTGTGTGAGATTTGACCTCACCAATGTCGGCTTCTTACTTTTTATCCCCTTTTAAGTAGCCTCCATTCAGCTATGGTGATAGAAGATTGGTCATAATGGGACAATATTATTTGTCAATGAAGAATATTCTGTACTCTCTTGGGAGCATGGGCTCTCACTATGGATACAGATTTTGGTCCCTACAGACCATATGCCTTGTGTGTGCACATGACTAATATCTTATGGGAGCCTTGTAGGGTGCTTCAGCATGTATGAACAATGAAAAGGAAAGCCAAATGGTGACTGATCATCTTCGATACTTATGTCAACATATGGAAAATGCGCTACTGTTTTTAAACCGTAGTATATAGTGTGTGAGACCTGGTAGCTGCTACATTAAAATTTTGTTTTTTTACACACTTAAAGAGGCTCTGTCACCAGATTATAAGTGCCCTATCTCCTACATAATCTGATTGGCGCTGTAATGTAGATAACAGTGGTCTTTATTTTGAAAAACGATAATTTTTTAGCAAGTTATGAGCAATTTTAGATTTATGTTAATTGGTTTCTTAATGACCAACTGGGCGTGTTTTTACTGTTTACCAACTGGGCGTTGTACAGAGGAGTGTCTGATGCTGGCCAATCAGTGACCAATCCGTGTCATACACGTCTCATTGTTCCAGCCCAGCTTCTTTCACTGCACAATCACACTGTAACAATGAGAAGTGTATGATGCTGATTGGTCAGCGTCATACACTCCTCTGTACAACGCCCAGTTAGTAAAAAGTAAAAACACACCCAGTTGTCTATCAAAGGAACAGTGTCACCCCAAAAAAAATTTTAATATCAGTTTGATGTTAGTGCTTTATTAAAAACGTTTGTATTAATTTGTGTGTTTGTGTGTTACTTTTTTTTATTTTTACACTTTTTCTTCCCTATGGGGGCTGCCATTTTTTTTTTCCATTTCTGTATGTGTCGATTAACGACACATACAGACATGGAATACGGCAGCTACAGTCCCATAGGGAATGCGAACGGGGCCCGTTCCATCCACTATGGTGTACGCCGTCTGTGTGGGAACGGCGCATGCGCCGCTCCCACACAGTTCAATTTGAAATGCGCGCCGTCCGGCGCCATTTTCCTGTGGACCGGAAGTCGCGGCCGGACAGTAAGATTACTACTTCTGGTCGCGGCTTCCGGACTTGTGCACATGGAGCAGCGGCAGCGGACGGACCGGAGGGAGCGGCGGCGACTGGAGCAGGTAAGTGATTTCTATGTATGTTCGTGTTTCAGTGTGTGTTTACTACTGTATGTTAACCTACTACACTGTGTGTTAGCTCAAAAAATGGCGACACACAGTGTAGGAGGTTAGACCTAGCCAGGATAAAGGAGGGGGGATTCTGAGAGCTCACTAGAGCGAGGGATTTTTTCCCAATTTTGCAGCATAAAGCAATGTGGTTGCTTTACCACATGCAATGCTGCAATTTTGGGAATTGCTCCATCTAGTGACCAGCACTGGGAAATATAATAAATTAGAATCCAATTGAATCCAATTTATAATATTTCCTGACTCGTGAAAAAAATAAAAAAAATGAGAACAATGTTTAATCACCCACACACTAATTGTTTAACTAAAAAAAAAAAAAACATTTTTTGCTAACACATTCCCTTTAAGAAACTAATTGGCATAAATCTAAAATTGCTCTTAACTTGCTCAAAAATTATCGTTTTTTTCTAAATAAAAACCACTGTTATCTACATTACAGCGCCGATCACATTATGTAGGAGATAGGGCACTTATAAACTGGTGACAGAGCCTCTTTAAACTGTATTGCACAGCCCTTGTGCATTTTTATTTCTTTGGTGCAGAACTTATATAGTTCAAAACACATGTTGGTGATTTTCACCATGACCAGGATATTTTTCGACTTCTGTAAATGAGGTGCACCATAGAACTGCGTTTTTTTGGGGGTTGTTTTTTTGTTTTTTTATCGTTTGGTTTTATTCTAAGTATTCATTTTCTGTACTGTGGATAATATTTATTTTGTATTTAGATTGTGTTGTGTTTTCGTATCAATGATGTAACCAAGAAATAAAAGTTAGACATAGTTAAGCAGGTTGTAAATTGATGTAAATAATCTTTTGACTTTGTTTCCTTGTGGCTGTGTCTTTTTTTTAATTTTATTTTTTTCCTGATGGCTGCTATTATATAGTAAATTTATCAAAATTATCCTACTGTATTAAAACATTCTCCTAATGTGTTCTGTGTTATTTTATTTATTTCCTTACTCCCAATGTTATGCTTTAATTTACACACTGGAGTTATCATGAATAACAGTAATTTACATAGTAGGTCATCTTGACAGCGATCACTCTCTTGCCTTGCATGGTTATTGGGCATGCTCCTGTTTAGGGATGGAGTCCAAACGTTACATTAGGAAAAGTGGCTCTATGCTGGAGCTTCACTTTGATTTGTAATAAACTTTAAAGATTCTGGTCTAGATTTTTGTAAATTTGATACATTTCTTTTGACTACAACTTCTGGAGTCCTATTATTATTATAAACCTACAAGAAACAGATGCTATAAAGACAGGAAGTATGCAAGAAATAGAAAAATCTTTATTTAATTACATGATAAAAGCACAATAAATAAAATCAAAAATCCATAGACCAACAGATAAAAAGAACGATGCGCTGTGCAGCACAAGAATAAACAGCGGGTACAAAATGTGCCGATAAAACTCCCTCAAAGAACTATATAGACCAAAATAAATGGACCATATATAAATGCAAAAAGGTGCTGTATGAGCACATGAGGTATGCAGTATTCAAGCATGTAATAAGTCAATATAGACATGGAGAGCGGTTATACAGAGGAGTGCATAAGCATATCTTACATTAATTCATGTTTATATATTAACAACCACTGTATATCTTATAGTGATATTATATTGTTTTTTCTATGCACGTAGTCCTTGTTTCACTTTTTTCACCTCTTCAGTGGTTTTTGGTCACAGACTTTATTTTCCGTCTAAATGCATTATGTATTGTTGTTTATGTTATTTTGATATGTGTCTCCTAGGTTGTTACATGGTTACCAAAGAAGCAATATTATATTTATGCACTAAGGTTATTATCAGGTGAATATACTCTTATCGCTGTCCTATATTCTCTGCTTACTGTGTCGCTTTGTGATTGGTGCATGGTGACCGGCCTCTGCTCTGTCACTCATGACGTGATGAACACTGGACTCGCGTGACCGCGTCTATTGATGTGTGTCCGCCTCCGACCCCTTGTGACTGACTCTTCCGGATGGCAGTCACTTTACTCTCCAGAATGATGCGACCAGTAGGTAAACAGAGATAATTTAACTTCATTTCATTGGTGCACTTTCACTTGGACTTATGCTCTTGTAATTGGCCAATCTCCATTTATATGGAGGGTTTATTGGTCAATGCCAACCCCAGATGAAGGCATTCGTGCCGAAACTCATGTTGGGGCGGACAGTAGCTGTGTTGTCTCTCCTGCATCCATTATGGGTATAATATATCCCTTTGATATGCTTATGCACTCTTCTGTGTAACTGTTCTCCATGTCTGTATTGACCTATTACATGCTTTAATACGGCATGCCTCATGTTCTTATACAGCACCTTTTTGCATTTATATATGGTCACTTTATTTTGGTGTATATAGTTCTTGGAGGGTGTTTTATCGGCACATTTTGTACCCGCTGTTTATTCTTGAGCTGCACAGCGCATTGTCCTTTTTATCTGTTGGTCTATGGATTTCTTATTTTATTTATTGTGCTTTTATCATGTAATTCAATAAAGATTTTTCTATTTCTTGTATACGTCCTTGTCTTTTTATATAATCTGTTTCTTGTAGGTTTATATTGATCTGTGATGCTTTTTGTGTTCACACCCTAGGATCAGCCCATATATATTACATATATTGATTATTTAATTCGGGCTATTGGATCCATGCTGCATTTGTAGTTGGGTCATTAACGTCTTGAGTTATTATAGGGAAATCAGGTATGTTCATGAAAGCTGAAAATGGTATTTCTAGGTATTGGGAGTAGGAATAAGTGTTATGACCCCCACTTATACAAATAATTACAAATCACATTTAATATAATTTTATTAAGGATTTTTTAACTTTTATTAAACAGAAAATAATAGCAGGAACATTAATGATATGTACGGGAAAAGGAAGTTTGGCAAATCGGTACACATTGAAAGAATAATATATACAAATAAAGTCAATATAAGAACATCGCAAGAAACATGATAGCAACTATCAAATTATTCTGAAAAAAAAGTAATCTTAAATCTGAAAAACAGAATCTTTCTCAGGGGACCAATCCACAATAGCAGGAACTTGTAGGGAATGCTAATGTCGAGGGGTGACCATACCAAGAAGCTGTCAAAGTGACGCAGCTAACCATTTTAGGCAGGATGGCGAAGTAAATTTTTTGCGGTTTCCACTACACAACCTAAAAAGATTTAATGAGCGGGCTGCCCCACCAAATGTATGACATCATGCTCCTGTCTGTATGGCATGTGTCTAGGAGAGAGGTAAGTCATTAGATGGTACCAATGGTTATCCTACTAAGTATTTTATTTATTTTTTCCCCCTGCGATTTAGAGGCTAAGTAGAGTTAATAAGTCAATCCCATCTATGCCATTACTATTCTGTAAATTACACTCCTAACTGCCGTTCCCATTTGAAGTTGAAAGGACCTGCTCCTGGATTGAAAACTTGTAATAAAAGTCGATTAATTTGAGCAATGCATCTATAAGGTCAAGCCTCCTGTAACGTCCGCGACCACAGACTCCTCTCAGCCTGCCGACGCCTTCCTTCCCGGAGATGCCTGCACATGCGGCCGTCCTGGCCTGCAGTGAACACTAGGGTGCGTGCGCACTCAGTCCCAGCCTTAAAGGGCCAGCGCGTGCACATGTTTAGAATTGTCTTATCACCATGGACTATAAGAAGGGCCCTGCTCCTTCACTCATCACCTGAGCATTGTGTTTACCCGTGTTAGTCTTGCGAATGGTCCCTTAGTGTTATCCTGTTCCCAAGCCTGCTACCTGTATCCCGTGCTACCGTTGTTCCTGTGCCTTAGAAGTTGGAGTCGTGTTGTGCCTCTGGTCATGCCTGCTGTGTTACACCACGTCTCGTGTAATCTTCCACGCTTTGCATCATCTGCCGTCTGAAGTACCATCTGTGCCTAGCCACTGCGACTGTCTGGACTATTCAGGTACCCTTGTGCTGGACTTTGTACTATTGGGTACTCTGTTGTTTGGCCAGCTGCCTCCCCGCTACGGCGGTGAGGCCTAGAGTGTCCACAGATCGTAACACCTCCATCATCAACAGATTCTATTCTAAAAGGAGCCTCCATTGATGGGGATTTGAGAGAGTGAAAAAAGTTGATAATAGGCGAGCCAAGAGAATTACCTGTCTTGGTGCTATTCCCACATTACCTGTGGAGAGAGTGTTACGGCTGCGGTCTCGGACTGCAACCTCCACTTACCTGCCGGCTTCCTCTTCCTGCCGACGTCTCCCTCGGGAGACTACGGGAGCGGCCACTGTCCCGTAGTGTCCACAAGAGAGAGCGCGCTGGTTCCTGGCCTTGAGGGGCCAGTGCACGCATATGTAGTTAATTAATTATTCTCCAGATCACCTTGAACTATTAATAGGGCCCTGCCCTTTCATTCCTTGCCTGAGCGTTGTTTGTAATTCCCATGTTAGTCTTGCAAATGGTCCCTTAGCCGTATCCTGTTCCCGTGCCCTGCTACCTGTATCCTGTTTCCCGTGCTGTTTTGTTCCTGAGCCTGTCTAGTGATTGGAGTCGTGTCCTACTGTCGTCTGGCGCAACCTGCTGTCATTTGCCACGTCTGGCGCAACCTGCTGTCATCCGCCACGTCTGGCGCAACCTGCTGCACATGCTGTCATCCGCCACGTCTGGCGCAAGCTGCTGCACCTACTGTCACCCACCACGTCTGGCGCTGCCTGCCACATACAGCTCCATCAATGCTAAATTATCTGGACTATCTCAGGTACTTTCGTGCTACGTACTTATTGTATAGACTTGTGCATTGACTGTAACTTGGCCAGCTGTCTCTCTGCTATGGCAGAGCGGCCTAGTGGGTCCACATCCCCTGGGATCGTGACCGTATGCTCAGGCCATGCAACCCGCTGGCCAGCCCAAGACCACAGTTCAAAGTATACAGACGGAGATGCATGACCTACGGACACGTCAGGATCAACTCCTTGAGGCTGTAACTCCATCATGGCCCGTCTGGATCAACTCACTGTTCCTCCTCCAGAGAC
The DNA here is from genome assembly GCF_050947455.1 of Rhinoderma darwinii. NCBI lineage: Eukaryota > Metazoa > Chordata > Amphibia > Anura > Rhinodermatidae > Rhinoderma > Rhinoderma darwinii. The sequence continues at coordinate 273,758,792 of NC_134687.1, read as the reverse complement.
TGCTGCCATTCCACTGCCTGTTACTCCTGTTTCTTCCGGATCCACAGTTTGGCTGCCTCTTCCTCCTCGCTATGACGGTGACTCCAGAGCCTGTAGAGGGTTCATCAACCAATGCACTGTTAATTCTAGGCTACGAGCTCATCTCTTCCCCTCTGACGAGGCCAGTAGCATTTATTATTTCCCTCCTCGCTGGCAAGGCCCTTGTGTGGGCGAATCCCATCTTGGAACAACAGGGACCTTTATCCTCGGACCTAGCCTTGTTTCTGCAGTCCTTCCGTGCCGTGTTCGAGGAGCCGGGCCGAACATCTTCTGCTGCGGCCACTCTGCTAAACCTCAAGCAAGGAGGCTCCACTGTTGGGGAGTATGCTATCTCCTTTCATACCCTGGCAGCAGAGTTGGCATGGAACAATAAGGCGTTGGTGGCGACCTTTTGGCAGGGAATGTCCTCACACATCAAGGACGAGCTTGCAGCCCGCGACCTTCCTTCTACCTTGGATGCCCTCATCCTGTTGGCCACCCGGGTTGACATGAGGATCCAGGGTCACACTTCGGTGGTTCGACAGGAGAGATGGTTTTACAGACTAGCACCCTCGGTCCAGAGACCACTGTTGCCTTCCCCTGTTGCGCTACCTGAAGAACCGATGGAGGTAGACAGGATCAAGTTGTCTGAGCAGGAGAAACAGCGCAGACGCTCTTTTTTGTTTTGTTTATGTCTGTATTGCGGCCTTAATGGGTCATTTTGTGCTCCAATGTCCACAGAAGCCGGGAAACTCCAGCACCTAGGGTCGGTTGGAAAGGCAACTTTAGGGAAAACGTCTCCAAACGTCAAAACCTCTTCCAAAGTATCTATTCCTGTGACCATCATATCTGGAGAAACATCACAATCCTCCTCTGCCTATCTTGATTCTGGTCTGGAGAGACCTTTGCAGCTGCAAATTTCATCCAGCAGGATCTAGTGGATCGCTTTCATCTACCCACCGTTCTTCTGGAGAGACCTTTGGCTGTTGCTTCTGTGAATGGTCTACCATTGCCAGATCCAATTGTGTCCATCACGGAACTACTGACACTACAAGTCGGAGTTCTTCACCCAGAACAGTTTGCCTTCCTTGTATTGCCTAAAGCTACCAACAACATTCTGCTGGTCCTGCCATGACTTCGTCTACACGCTGCGGTTCTCGACTGGAGTTCCGGTGAAGTCCTCCAATGGGGCCCCAAATGCCTTAACTGCTGCCTACCACAAGTTTGTCCGGTTTTGCCTCCACTGCCTCAGTCACTCTCCGATCTACCCTCACACTATGCCAGTTTTGCAGATGTATTCAGCAAAAAGGAGGCAGAGACTCTTCCCCCTCATCGCAGCTACGATTGCCCTGTTGAGTTATTTCCTGACACCTCACCACCCCTTGGGCGAGTCTATCCCCTCTCCCTGCCAGAGACCCTAGCTATGTCTACCTACGTTAAGGAGAATCTGGAGAGAGAGTTCATCCGGAGATCTTCCTCCCTGGCCGGAGCCGGATTCTTCTTTGTGAAAAAGAAGGATGGATCTCTTCATCCTTGTATCGATTACCGTGGTTTGAACCAAATCACGGTCAACAATAAGTACCCCTTGCCGCTCATTTCAGAACTGTTCGATAGAATTCGCGGGGCCAAGGTGTTCACAATGTTGGATCTATGCGGGGCCTATAACTTGATCCGTATCCGCAAAGGTGATGAGTGGAAAACCACATTCAACACCCAAGACGGTCACTACGAATATCTCGTGATGCCCTTTGGACTGTGTAACGCTCCAGCTGTGTTCCAGGAGTTTGTGAATGACATCTTCCGGGATCTACTGTATGTCTGTGTGCTAGTCTATCTGGATGACATCCTGATCTACTCACCTTATTTGACCACGCATCAGAGGCATGTTCGCCAAGTTCTGTCTTTGTTAAGGGGGAATCTCCTGTATGCTAAACTCGAGAAGTGTGTGTTCGCGAAGAACTCTGCCCTTCCTGGGCTACATCGTATCCGACCGTGGACTCAAGATGGATCCAGAGAAGGTGAAACCCATCTTAGAGTGGCCACGTCCACAGGGGCTTCGGTCCATACAACGATTTCTAGGACTCGCAAACTTCTATCGGCAATTTATCCTGAACTTTTCGTCTCTGACTGCCTCAATCTCCGTCCTCACCAAGAAGAGGGTGAACACCAAGGTTTGGCCTCTGGAGGCAGAGTCCGCATTTATAAACCTCAAGAATGTTTTCTCCTCAGTCTCCGTTCTTCATCACCCTGATACATCTCGGAAGTTCTTTCTGGAGGTGGACGCATCCTCCGTTGGTGCTGGAGCACCACTATGTCAAAAAAACTCTAAGGGCGAGATGGTGGCCTGTGGCTTCTTTTCAAAACTATTGTCTCCGGCTGACTGCAAGGGTATGTTCACACGCAGTGTTTTCAGGTGTATTTCGGGGAGTTTATACCTCAAACGCCTGAAAAAAACGGAAGCTGAACGCTTATAAACATTTGCCCATTGAAATCAATGGTAAAAACAGCATTTAGTTCATATGGGGCGTCTTTTTACGCCGCTGTTTTAAAAAACGGAGCGTAAAAAGACGCTCTGTAAGGGTATGTTCACACGGCTTATTTTCGGCCGTTTAAAACTATTCCATTGGGGATCGGGAGTTGCTGGCCGTCAAGTTGGCATTAGAGTGGTGGAGACACTGGCTGGAGGGCGCGGTTCACCCTATTATTACCATTAATATGGATCATAAGAACCTCACGTACCTACAGTCAGCACAATGACTAAATCCTCGCCAAGCCAGGTGGTCATTGTTCTTCGCCCGATTTTAAATTCGATCATTTGAGACTAATGACTCTGAGGAGATTCCTTAATATATTATAGATCCTTCTAGGATTATTGCCGCTAACCCTCTGCAGATTAGAGACATTCCTCCCGGAAAGACTTCGGCTTGCAGACAGGAAGAGAATTCTCCGCTGGGGACACAGCTCGAAACTGGCGGAGCACTCTGGTGTTCAAAAGACTCAGGACTTGGTAGCTCGTCATTACTGGTGGCCCACGCTGCCTAGAGATGTTGCGGACTACGTCTCTTCATGTACAAACTGTGCCTCGAACAAGTCTACCCGCTCCAAACCTGCTGGTCTGCCCCTACCCCTGCCTGTCCCTGATGCCCCTTGGCAGCATATCACTATGAACTTTATTACAGACCTTCCTCCCTCAGCTGGATGTACTACAGTCTGGGTAGTAGTGGAGCGTTTCCTTAAAATGGCACATTTTATTCCGTTGACTGTCCTTCCGTCTGCTCCTTGCCTGGCAAACCTGTTTATTCTCCACATTTTCCGTCTGCACGGACTTCCTCTGCACATTGTCTCGGATCGGGGTGTACAGTTCGCGTACAAGTTCTGGAGAGCCCTGTGCAACCTGCTAGATGTTAAGCTGGACTTCTCTTCCACCTACCACCCACAGTCCAATGGTCAAGTAGAGAGGACCAATCAAATTTTGGAGAACTATCTTCGTCATTTTGTTTCCGCCCAACATGACAATTGGGTACAACTTCTGCCTTGGGCGGAATTCTCGTACAACAACAACAACAACAACAACACAAGTGAGTCTACTGCTTAGTCTCCCTTCTACATTGTGTATAGCCAGCATCCTCGAGTTCTCCTTCCTGTGCCAGCCATGACTCAAGTACCGGCAGCTAACTCTTCATTTGGGACTTTCATTCACATCTGGCAGCAAACTAAGGCTGCCATTCTCCAATCAGTGGCCCGCATGAAAAAGCAGGCCGATTAAAAAAAGAAAAGTTCCTCAATTCTCTCCTGGAGTCAAAGTCTGGCTACCCTCGAGAAACATTAGACTCAAGATGCCTTCTCACAAATTCGCTCCCATGTTCCTCGGTCCTTTCGAAATCCTGCAAAGGATAATCCCTGTATCCGATAAACCTCGGTTGCCTCCTACGCTCAAGATTCCCAACTCATTCCACGTGTCTCGCCTTAGACCTGTGGTCCTGAACCGCTACAGTAAAACTCCTGGTCCTGTGGTTGCTCCCAGTGGTTCAACTGATGTGTATGAGGTGAAGGAGATTCTGGACTGCAAGAGGGTAGGAGGAAGGACTTTCTATTTGGTGGACTGGAGAGGGTTTGGTCCTGAGGAGAGATCCTGGGAACCAGAGGAGTACCTCAATGCCCATACCCTCATTAAAAAATTCCTCTCTCGCTCTTGACCCAAGCAGAGGGGGCGGGGCTACTGTTACGGTCGCAATCTCCACTTATTTGCCCCCCGCAGATGTTCCTCTCATGCTGCTGCTCTGTCCCGTAGTGTCCACAAGAAGGCGTGCACGCTTGTTCCTGGCCTTAAAGGGCCAGCGTGTGCATATGTAGTTAATTAATTAATTATGCACTAGATCACCTTGAACTATAAAAAGGGCCCTGCCCTTTCATTCCTTGCCTGAGCGTTGTTTGTAATTCCCATGTTACTCTTGCAAATGCTCCCTTAGCCATATCCTGTTCCCTGTGTTCCCATGCCCTGCTACCTGTTTCCCGTGCTGTGCACATACTGTCATCCGCCACATCTGGCGCAACCTGATGTCATCAGCCACGTCTGGCGCAACCTGCTGCACCTACTGTCATCCGCCATGTCTGGCGCAACCTGCTACACCTGCTGTCATCCGCCACGTCTGGCGCAACCTGCTGCACCTGCTGTCATCTGCCACGTCTGGCGCTACCTGCCACATCCATGCCAAAGCCTCTGCCAATTGTCTGGACTCAGGTACTTTCCACTCCTAAACTGTTTGGATTGGTCACCATTCCTGTCAATCAGGAATTTTTAGCATATTTGGCCTCTGATTCCGGCGGTCACCACCCCTGGAAGAAGCCGGAAGTACCGGCGAAACGCGCGGCGGGTGTTCTTTTAATATCACTGTCAATGTTGGATGTTCATAATTGCTCCGTTCTGCCTACTAGCAGTTCTATTCACCATCTACTCTGCAGAATATCTGCTTTAGTTAGGGACAATGGCCTGCTGAGGCTGCATGCTGGGCAGCTTACTAAGTTTGCTCTGCACAGGGGAACGGAGCTGAGCTGTGTCTGAGAAAGGTCCGTACACAGACAGCTGACAGCGGCTCTCCTCCCCCCAGCCCTTACCACTTACATGTGAACGACCTGGCAGCTCAACTTACGCAAGAAATAGTATACTAAAGCACAATTTTCTTTATTAACTGCCCGACAGGCAGAGTACTCACCCCTGCAAGGTACTGGAGCTCGTTGTCCAGGCGCGCTGCCTGTGTGGCCGCCCGCCCGGGAGCACGGACGGTCTGTCACTCCCCCTTGCAGAGCTGTCACGGCATAGCAGTTTCGACTCTGCTGTGCCGAGTCTACACATACATGATAATACACAAACTGTGATCTTATCCTACGAAGGTTCCTTTGCTGCAGCTTGCGGTTAGATACAATCAGCTGGCCGCGGCTTGCTTATCAGCTTATATTATATGTAGGAAAACCCCATTAGCCAGGAGTTATTAGTATATAGTGGGCTTTGTGCAGGTCATTGACTGCCTGACAGGGCAGAGTATTTGCAGACACGTCATTTACAGGTCACTATCTAAGCAATTTAACAGTGCTGCCACTTGTTGTGGCTCGGTTCTTTCCTCCTCCTGTGTAGTTGCTAGCACGCAGCAGTTTCGACTCTGCTGTGTCGTGTCTGCTCACACAGGATACTTGTGCATGTAATCTATGCAGTTACATGCATGTACATGGAACCCATTGCAGCAATATTGATGTAGGGGTTTCCCCATCGCTGGGCTTTATTTACAGCCCGTTGGAGGAACCTTTATTTTCGCTTGCAATTTGACTGTTTCCTCATCAACACTGAGAGGTCAGTCGTCTATATAATTTAATATACTTCTATAGAATCGGAGCAATTCAATTTAGACATAATTTGTCATACTGTGCCAATTTAGGGGACTTTGGCGCAACTTAAATGACATCCAACATTGTTTTTAATAACAATTTAATAATAAAGTATTCTTTTTTTTTTACATTGATGAAACACACTACTTTTCCTACTCCCCCTGTTCCTTCAATCATGTACTTATTGTATAGACTTCTGCATTGACTGTGACTTGGCGAGCTGACTTTCCGCTACAGCGAAGCGGCCTAGTGGGTCCACATACCCCGGGATCGTCACAGAGAGCAGAGAAGACGAGGCCGGGCTGCGCTCAGAACAGAGGATCACATCGCTATGAGAACGACTGGGCTGTAGTATAAACTTTTTTTTAATTTCAATTTATGAACTGTTTCTCTGCATTTTTTCTGCTTGGTGTGGATGAGATTTGTTCAAATCTCAGGCACTCTGCTGCTACTGTATTACGCTGCAGATTTTCTGCAATGAATCCGTTGCGGAAAATCCGCAGTGTTTACGCTGTGTGTGTCCCTACCCTAAATTAATCTGTTCTGCAAAATCCCAAATCAAGAAGAGGAAGGTATCAACAGTGGGCACGAAAGCAGGATTGTAGACGACAGTGTCTTTCTGCCATAGGTTAACAGCTGCCATGGAGGGATGAACTTGGTCGCCAACAAGGTAAGCCCTACTGTTCAAACGTCCATCCACAGGTATTTTAGGACTCCACCAGCTCGAACTGTTGACTCCTGACAGGAAGGGTTTATCGATTCATTCTGCTTGCGCCAAATTCTGACCCTCCCATCAGCATGGTGCAACAGAAATCTGGATTCATCTGACCATGTGATGTTTTTCCACTGCTCAGTAATCAAATTTTTGCTCTCTCTTGCTCACTGGAGTCTTGCCTTTCTGTTTCCCTTAGACAGCAATGGCACTTGAACTGGTCATCTGCTGTTATAGCCCATATGTTTACCATCTGCCAACAGGCTACCGAGAGTTGTGACCTCCATAGTCCAGTTCATGCCATCTAAGACCACGGCTGTGAATTTGCGCAGGGCGTTCCTAAGTATCCAGGCAGTCTCGGGAAGCCCCCATTTCAGGGCTGTCTTATCTTTAGACGCCGCAAAGGCGTTTGACAGTTTAAAGTGGGGTACCTGTGGACCATCTTGGTTTTGGCCAAAGATTTGTAAAATGGCCAAAATTGCTATATAGCACCCCGTTGGCCTGTACTAGGGCGAATGGAATGTTTTCAGAGAGTATACACTGTATATGAAATGTAAATGTCTCCCAAAGGTCTTTTATAACCTCTGGAGGGCATATACTCCTCAACATTGAAATTGCAACACCAAGAAGCACAAGCCGTAAGGTTATGCAAATCGAGGAATTAGCACCTATCTCCAATCTCTGGCATGTGGGAGGGGCATAAAAGCCAGATTGAAAGCAACGTTTTTTAGCCACTTGAAACCTCAAAAATCGGATCAAGTGGTGTGGGATGACTGAGTGATGCCTCCTGTTCGTCGACGTGCCAGTTAACGAACTAAGAGACCTTGGTTTATCACTCCAGCGGATCGCTACACACCTAGGCTGAGACGTCAGCACTGTTAAACATTGCATGTCCCAGAGGTTGGGAGAACAACAACGAATGGGAATGACAGCAAGGGGTGCGCAGACGGATCGTCTTATTGGAAGAATGGCGCATAGTGATCCATTCTGTATTGCAAGGGAAATTGGACATCACATCCAAAGCCTTGTGCGGCAACCAGTGTCAACAGAAAGCATCAGAAGGCGTTTTCACGAATCTGGGCTATGAGCCAAATGTCCAGCTACAGGTGTTCCATTGACCACGCGCTGCCGTTCTCAAGGGCTATCATGGTAGCAGCAAGATTGCAATGGAGCCTGGAATGGAGGACTATCATCTTCAGCGATGAGTCCCGCTTTTGGCTTGGATGCAATGATAGCCGGAGATTGGTCTGGAGACCACATGGGCAACCCTATTTAGAGGCCTTCACAAGGGAACGTCACTCTGGTCCTACTCCCAGGATTATGGTGTGGGGTGGCAATAATGTACGGTAGCCGGACCCCTCTAGTCTTCATTTCAGGTACACTAACACCTCGCCGTTACATTGATTTGGTCGTGGAACCAGTGGTACGGAGATTTCTCCAACGTGTCCCAGAAGCCGTTTTTCTTTTTTTTCTTTATCAAAGTTTATTAAATTTTCAAAACAAACAAATAACAACTTCAATGCATTTGAACGAGTGGCAGTTCAACTGAACCACTGTTCATAAGAGTTTTGCATGCGAATGTTATACATAAAGAGTATATACATTATTGGCATCAAGCAGTGTACCTTGCGTAAGAACCATTCAATAAGGCACGAATAAGTACAAAAGAATTAGCACAATATAATCAATCTGATGTATTATATAATATAGTGCAAAAAAAAGGAAAAATATAATAAAAATAAAAATAAGAGACAGGGGGGGAGAAAAGAAAAACAAAGAAAACGGAAGGGGGGAGGACCGCGGGACAGGTAAGGTATATAGTGGAGAGGGGGGGCCTCTAATCAAGACGTACGGACGCCAAAGAAGATTTAGGTGTGTTCTTCCAGCCAACGTGGAAGGGCTTCGCTTTCTGCAAACAGAATCCAGCTCCTCCATGTAGCCATGAATCTGTCTCGTTTGCCATTGTCCCCTGCCAGAAGGCCTTCCATTCTCATGATATGAGTTAATTCGGTAACCCATTCACGAAGAGAGGGGCATCTCGTGGATTTCCAGTGTCTAGGAATCACGCACCTAGCTGCAGTGAGAAAGTGCCTGAAAATACCTTTTTTCAAGGCTGTGACGTTGCCTGGCAAAAGGGACAATAGTCCAATGGCAGGTTCAATAGGAGTCTGGGAATCAAACAGCACATTATATAGTTCGAATATGCTAATCCAAAATGGAGATAATATGGGACATTCCCACCATATGTGCAACATGGTTCCCAAAGCGGAAAGGCAGCGCCAACATTGGTCAGACACGGAGGGAAAAGCTTTATGTAACAAGACCGGGTATCGATACCAATGGGTGAGAATTTTAAAATTATTTTCCTGTGCGTAACAGGCTGATGGCAGTTTGTGGGTAAGCAAAAAATTTTTTTGCCAATCCTCCTCTTGTAGGTGCAACCCCAGTTCACGTTCCCACGCCTGTACATATCTAAGTTGAGACAGCTCAGAGCAGTCACGAAGAAAGACGTGCATTGTTGATAACAGTTTGGTCGGCATGGAGGGTATCAGTAGGAAGACTTCCAGTGCTGTTTTGTCTAAGGTGATAGCCTCATTGTCTGGGAAAGAGGAAATGTATGCCCTGAGCTGTAGATACTCCATCCAAGATAGTCTTTTGTGAGGACACAATTCCCTCAAGGACAGTAAAGTGGGGAGCTCATGAGTGTCAGTAAGTGTGGAAGCGAGTCTGACATTGTCCTGCTTCTTCCAAGAAAGAAATTCCTCGACTCCCACCGCTGGTGTAAAGTCTGGATTGTCAAATAAAGGAGTGAAAGGACCAGGACAATGGGTTAGGTTAAGAGCCGCTGCCTCCCTGTCCCAAGCCACTAAAAAGTTTTGAGTTAACGATGGTAGCATAGAGGTATTTCTGAGCTGTTTGGCCATCCATGGGAGAGATGTTGGTCGTAAAGGGGAAATTTCAAATTCCAAGCGAACCCATTGTTTGTGTGTATATGATCTAAACCAGTCAGCGATTCTCATCAACAATGCTGCAGAGTGGTATTTTTTTAAATCTGGTAGCCCCGCCCCTCCCTCCGATTTTGGTTTACAGAGCACTTTCAGGCTTATTCGGGGTTTTTTAGATCCCCAAATAAATTTATTTATGCTTCTATGTAACTGATGGAAGTAGGGTTGTGTTGCCAGAATCGGGACCGTCTGAAATAGATATAAAAATCTAGGTAAAATTTCAATTTTTACCGCATTAATTCGGCCAAACCAAGAAAGGCGAGCCGAAGAATACTGCTCCACGTCTTTCATTGTGGATGCAATAAAGAGGTGTAGTTCAGACGGAACAACTCTGTCAAATCCGTTGGGATATTGATTCCCAGGTACTTTAGAGATTTTTGCTGCCATTTGAATGGGAAATTTTGTTTTAATTGTTCCACCAACTCACTGCTGACGGAGACATTTAAAGCTTCAGTTTTAGAGTAGTTGACTTTGAAGTTGCTGAGCTGACTGAAACGTTCAAATTCCTTAAGGATGGATGGCAGAGTCACAATAGGTTCAGTTACATACAAGAGGAGGTCATCTGCATATAAAGCAAGTTTAGTATGCATTGATCTCACGTTTAATCCTTTTATGGAAGAGTTTTTCCGCAACGCACAAGCCAAATGTTCCATGGTGAGCATGTATAAGATAGGGGATAACGGGCATCCCTGTCTAGTACCATTTGAAATATGCAGTGGATCTGATAATAGCCCATTCACGCGAACCCTGGCTGTAGGTTTTGTGTATAAAGACATTATTTTTCCAAGCATGTTGTTGCCCAAACCAATTTGTGACAATGCCCTCCCAAGGAATTGCCAACTTACCCTATCGAACGCCTTTTCGGCGTCTACTGAGAGCAGGCAGGTAGGGATCCGTTGTCGTTGTGCATAAGACATGAGAAGGATGGTCTTGTTTGTATTGTCTCTAGCCTCTCGTCCCTTGACAAATCCCACCTGATCATCGTGGATGAGAGACGGTAAGATAGGAGACATGCGTGATGCAATGATCTTCGCAAATAATTTGACATCCACGTTGATCAGTGAAATCGGGCGGAAATTAGGGCAAGACGTAGGATCCTTCCCCGGTTTTGGTAGTAATGTGATGTGTGCCTCAAGCGACTGTTGGGCGAAGCCGCATGTTGGAGTGATGGAGTTGAAAACCCTTGTTAAAAAAGGAATTAGAAACTCCTGGAATGTTTTGTAGAATTTGTTATTGAAACTGTCAGGTCCCGGACTCTTTCCCAATGGAGAGTCCTTAAAAGCTTGCAGCACTTCGTCCTCTGTGAAATCGGACTCTAACATGTCAGAGTCTGCATGGGAAAGAGTAGGGACTGGAGTCTCGTTCAAGTACTCATCTATTTTGGACTGTAATGTTTCCACTGGAATGTCATGCAAGCTACCCTTAATATTGTATAGGGAAGAATAATATTGCTGGAAACCCATGGTGATGTCCTTGGGATCAGAAACCACCTGCCCTGATGCTGTATGTAATTTAGGGATATATGCAGCCTGTGATCTGGGATGCAGCGCCCTTGCGAGAGGACGTCCACACTTGTCAGCGAGTTCATAAAAGTACTTCCGATTCCTGTCTCTATACCACGTGTATGTTTGGTCGAACAGCTCCCTAAGTTGATTCCTAGCAAGGCCGAGTTCTGAGAATGTAGTGAGGAATTGCGTGCGTTTATGTTGGGTCTCAAGGACATTGATCCTATGTAATAATTTGGTCATTTGGGCTCCTTTCTCCCTCTTCAGGCGTGACCCATGTTGAATGAGAACTCCTCTTAACACACATTTCAACTCCTCCCATTTCAGTGGTAGGGCTGTTGTGTCAGCTGTATGATTAAGAATGAAGGACTGAATAGAGTTCTTCATTGCGGTCATACAGACTGTGCCGTTTAGGAGGTTGTCATTCAGCTTCCAGTTCTTAAAATGTTTCGGCTTATCTGGGATATCTAAAATCAGATACACCGGAGCATGATCCGACCAGAGTACATGACTTAAGGTATGTTTGATGCTTCCGCTATCTACGACCTTACACCCCAAACCCCAATAAGAGACCACACATGAATTTTGGTGTAAAGGCCACAGCAGCCATTTATTAAACACACCTTTTTTCTGAAAAAGAGCATAACCATAAACACATCATAACTCCATGATAACATCCTGCTCTATTTCCCAACTCCAGATAAAGGATCCTTGAAGGCACTTCAATCATCAAACTCCATCGTTTCCTTATTAGGTCTGGACCCCTTACCCTACAGCCGTTCTGCACCTGACCCGAGGGCACCAACCATGTCCAAGACCTCTCTCTCCCTTCCTGGGGACCCTGCCCATCAGGAATATATATGAGCTGGGTAACCACTCCCCAGCCCCTCCAATACTATCCCGGGTTAAACGCCCCGAGTTCTCTTGCAACAATCTCCATTGTTGCTTCTCCTTCTTACCATTACGTGCCTCCAAAGACCCCTCCTCCTACCGCCATCGCTACTGTGACAAAACAAAACCCCAACCGACAAATTCCCATAAACAGGAGAAAAATACTGGGAGGGAGGGCGGGCGGGACAAAACTTTCTCCTGTTGTCCAGCGGGAAAGAGGGCTGCCTCTTCCCCGCATGGACTTATATACTTTATTCTCCACCCACCACATATAGATACATTTTGCCCCATGCCCCTTTCACATAACCCTCCAATCCCTATAAATATAGCCTAAAACATAATACCTAGAACATAATAGCCTAGAACTCCCAAACACCTAGTCATGCGCTTCCTTCATTACGGCTGCGCCTACATTACGCTGGGCTTACTTGACTTAAGGTATGTTTGATGCTTCCGCTATCTACGACCTTACACCCCAAACCCCAATAAGAGACCACACATGAATTTTGGTGTAAAGGCCACAGCAGCCATTTATTAAACACACCTTTTTTCTGAAAAAGAGCATAACCATAAACACATCATAACTCCATGATAACATCCTGCTCTATTTCCCAACTCCAGATAAAGGATCCTTGAAGGCACTTCAATCATCAAACTCCATAGTTTCCTTATTAGGTCTGGACCCCTTACCCTACAGCCGTTCTGCACCTGACCCGAGGGCACCAACCATGTCCAAGACCTCTCTCTCCCTTCCTGGGGACCCTGCCCATCAGGAATATATATGAGCTGGGTAACCACTCCCCAGCCCCTCCAATACTATCCCGGGTTAAACGCCCCGAGTTCTCTTGCAACAATCTCCATTGTTGCTTCTCCTTCTTACCATTACGTGCCTCCAAAGACCCCTCCTCCTACCGCCACGACAATCATGTGTGACCCCTTACACATGATTGTCCCTCCACAACTGCAGGGCTTTCTCCATGCCCTCCTTAATGTCCAGGGTCCACATATCCAGACCCACCTCGTTTAGATGAACACCATCCGCCCTGAGGAAACCTACCTCTCTACCCTCCAACTCCTTATGCCGCACCACAACACCGCCATTGCGTGCCACAAACCTGCCAACTACCTTGTTGACCTTCGCTCGCGCTTTATTTAAGCTATGTACGGAACGTGCCTGCCGCCACACCTTGCGAGCCACAATATCTGACCAGACAATCACCACTCCTGGGAACGCCGACCACAACCACAAAAGGTCAATCTTCACATCCCTCACTAAATCCCTGGACGACCGAATGCCCAAATCATTGCCGCCAAGGTGCACCACTAAGATATCCGGCGCCCTGTCCAAACCTGCATAAAATTGTACCTCTGGTAACAGCCTACACCACAGCATGCCCCGCAGGCCCAACCATCTGACCTGCACCTCTGCGTGATCCATGCCCAACTGTCGTCCGGCCGGACGAACATCTGCACGCACACCTCCCCAGTGCCCCATGATCCAAATCAAGCAGGGACCTGCACCTAAAACAACACAAAACAACAACGTAACTACTCCATATCCACCTCCAGCACATCTTATCACCACCGCCTCAAAGCAAGTAAGGCCGCACATACAACCTATATCTGTCTGACTCCCACCTACCAATCTTCTTAACCATCGCCGGGGATAAACCCCACCGAGCTGCTTCCGTAGCTGCGCCAATTCTAAAGGAATGAGAGCTAAAACCTGCTCCACCTCTGCCAGACAACAGGATGCATTTTTTGAACACCTGTGAAAACTGGAATTTTGACAGAGACAACCCATCTGCATGAACCAGCAAAGACTCCAGCCCCTCAGGCCTCACCGCAACAAACTCCCGAAAACAGCGGACCGGGCACACCCGCGACCCTGGTAACTCATACAAACGCACCACAAAACCTCTCCCTTCCTGATCTGTCTTAGATCTACGAAGCAAACAAGAAAGGCAGGAGCCATCCAAATCCACATCAGCGTACAATAAACCCCCTGCCACCCTCTTACTGGCCGACACCAACTCCGATATCCGGAACGCCCCAAAGAAAGCCAAAGAAAAGGCCAGTGTAAATAGCCGCACTTCAAATGCTGAAACACAAACCTCCCTCAACAAATCACAAATTGCTACCAACAGCTCAAATGACACCGGCTTCCTGAGATCCCTAACTGCGGAACCCCTCCTGAAACCCTTCATTGCCTGCCTGACCAGAAAGGACTTAGTCACGTCCTCCTCACCTTTCTTCTTAAACCAAAAAGCCAAGGCCGACAAACTGCGAGCGACCGTTGCTGCAGACGCCCCTTCACTGTACGCCTTTCCTATATAATACAACAGACACGCCTGCCGATCTGCAATACCTGCCTGCGCATTTTCCAACAACGCCTCCCATACCTGCCATACCGCACTGTACCTCTGCCACGTAACCGCACTAACCGACCTTTCCACAAGCGACATCGCCATTGTCACACCACCTTCCACAGATGCTCTGGACACGGCAGGCCATGAGACTCCGCCCCCGGCGCAAGCAGACGAAACCTGTCCCACTGTTGACGAGAAAGGGAATCAGCCACAGAATTCAGCACCCCAGGAATATGCACTGCCACAAAATGCGCATTCAACATCAGACCTCTCAAAACTAAATGTCGCAATAGTCGCACGACTGGCGGAGAATTAGCTGTCTGAGCATTAACAGCCTGAACCACACCCAGATTGTCACATACGAAACGCACTCTCCGGTCCCGCAGACAATCCCCCCACAACTCCGCAGCCACCACAATCGGGAACAATTCCAGCAGAGCCAAGTTACGGACAAAACCACATTCATGCCATGTATCAGGCCAAACTCCTGCACACCACTGCCCCTGGAAATAAGCCCCAAATCCACAAGCACCTGATGCATCAGTATACAGCTCCAAGTCCACACTAGACACCGGCTGATACATGAGCACCGACCGCCCATTATAGGTCTGCAAAAACTCCCCCCACACCAACAAGTCAGCTTTCAACTCCGCCGACAACCTAATAAAATGATGAGGGGAATGCACCCCTGCGGTAGCACTTGCCAATCGCCTGCAAAACACCCGTCCCATGGGCATAATCCTACAAGCAAAATTCAAATGCCCCAACAAGGATTGCAAGTCCCGCAACTGTATCTTTTTCCTGCGCAGCGCACTCGCCACCAACTCTCTCATCTCCAGCAACTTATCATCAGGCAAGCGACACTCCATATTATCTGAATCAATCATGATTCCCAAAAACGTAATGACCGTCGTGGGTCCCTCAGTTTTTTCAGGCGCCAAAGGTACCCCAAAATCCATTGCCACTCTCTCCATAGTGTGTAGCAATCCTGCACACACATAGGTACCCGGCGGCCCGATAAACAGGAAATCATCCAGATAATGCAGGGCAGATTGCACCTGCGCCTCCCGACGGACAACCCACTCCAAAAACGTGCTAAACATCTCAAAATAAGCGCATGAAATGGAGCAGCCCATCGGGAGGCAACAATCCACAAAATATTCCTCCTGCCAATAACATCCCAGCAAACAAAAACTATCCGGATGCACCGGCAATAAACGAAAAGCGGCCTCAATGTCAGTTTTTGCTAACAGAGAGCCCTTTCCGTATTTCCGAACCCAAACAACCGCCGCATCAAAGTTAGTGTAACTGACCGCGCACAGGGCCGGATCAATGCCGTCATTCACCGACTCGCCTTCCGGATAAGACAAGTGATGAATAAGGCGGAATTTATTCGCCTCCTTTTTTGGAACCAAACCTAACGGGGAAACACGCAAATTCTGAACAGGCGGGCAGGAAAACGGACCCGCCATGCGGCCCAACGCCACCTCCTTCAGCAGCTTATCCGTAACCAGATCAGGCCGCGCCAAAGCAGACGACAAATTATGGACTACCCCTTCCCGTCCAGCTGACGTACAAGGAATCCGAAAACCTACTGAAAAACCTAACCACAAAAACTCCGCCACTTTCTTATTTGGATAGCCCCTTAAAAACGGGAGCATCCTTTCCACCCTCACCGGCGTCGCCCCTCTTCTGCTCAGCATCTCCCTGCCTGCCCCCATGCTTCTTGAAGCATCTGGACAAACCATGGGCGCCTCCGCAACCGGAGCACTCGTGCTTATATCTACAGTCTGGGCCGAACTTGCAATGCCCCTCGTTGTACTGCCAGCAACACCCCTTTCCTGAGGATCCTGACCGACCCGCTGCTGACCCCTGACCGCCGGCCGTATCCCGAAAGGGCTGCTGACCCTGTTTTGGCGCAGACATCAGCCGCATCCACAAACTGATATCTTTGTGGTCCCATCGCAATGACGGGCGCACCGACTTCCGTTGACGAAACTGTTCGTCATACCGCAACCAAGCGTTACCGCCGTATACACGATACGCCTCCCCTACCGAATCCATATAACAAAACAACGCCGAACAGTTCTCCGGCGCCTTCTCACCCACCACACTAGCCAATATAGCGAAGGCCTGCAGCCAATTCGCAAAAGTCAGAGGAATCAAGCGATACCGCCGCCGCTCCTCCTCCTCCTTCTTACTTTGGTCCGGTTTCCACCGGTCCAAATTAAACTTTTCTAATGGCAGCAAAGAAAAAATCTCCACATATTCATCTTTCCAGATCTTTTCCCTAATTTCCACCTTCAAATGCGCCCCCAGCGGGCCCTCAAAGCACACATAAACCTCGCCTTTTGCTGCATCCGCCAAACGCACATCCTCCACCACTTTCTTAACTGTACTATCCGCCGCATCCACCGCTTTTTCCACCGCCACTACGGCACCCACAACCGGCGCCACGTCACTAACACCCGCAATCCCTGCAGCAGCCGCACCAGAAATCGCCTCGTTAGCAACTGCACTCCCTGCCGCACTAGCAGACGCCTCACTAGCAGCGCCCCATACCCTCGCTGGCGACTGCTCTACGCCTGGCACAGTTCTCATAAAATACTCCTGCATCCCTCTAAACAACAATTGCATCTGTGACATTGACAACATCCCCCCCACATCCCCCCCACACATCCCCGGCACCACATCCGTGGTAAACTCACCCGTACGTCCCTGAGGTGACCTCCCAGCGGACGCGTCCATCACTCCAGATAATCCAGGCGTCGGTCGTGACGATCCTGGGGAGTGGTGCTCCTGCACCCCACGCTCCCCGTAGCTCCGCACACTTCTTGTTGAGGAAGCTCTAGGCCCAGCGGAACGCGGCCCGTCCACGATCCTGCCACCCGCTGGTGGCGCGACATATCCAGCCACGATCCTGCCACCCGCTGGTGGCGCGACTTCAGCCTGACAGCCCTGCCGATCCAGTCCTTCTGCAGGGCTGTCAAACCCAAATCTTCTTGTCGCCGCTTGTCTTGCAGACCGCTGCCCCCCCTCGTCCGGATGGGGCCCGGCGTCACTCACCGAAGCTGCCCGGGTCCTTCCGGTCGCTGTCGCTGTCACACGCCTCCCTGCTCCTGCAGGAGGCGATCTCACTCCCCATCCAGAGGCCGCTCGCCTCTTCCTACGTGTCGGTCTTGCAGTCCGGACGTCTGTGTGCAGAGCTCCTCCGGCACCTTGAGCATCGGCGCCGGATAAAGCCGTCACTTCCTGTGATGCGCGCGCATCCGGACCCGCACGCACATCCGGCCTTGTGCGCGCATCCGGTCTTGCGCGCGCATCCGGTCCCGCCTCCACTTCCGGCGTCGTTGTTTGAGACAGGAGGGAGGAAGATGGCCGCCGCGGCCCCCCCCCTCCTGTCACCTCCGATCTGGCCCGCCTGATGGGATTCCTCCCAGACCTCCGCGGACCGTCGCCAGGGTGTAGCTCCAGACCAGCAGGAGGAGGAGGGTCCCTGGAGGGGCTCCCTCGGCGCCGACCAGACCGAGGTGCATCTGCAGAAGAAGGCCTCTCCTGAGGCCCGGAACGCCCACTGCTGCGTCCCTCACTCTCCTCTCCAGCCGCTGGAACCGGAGGGAGAGCCCCGGCAATCAGCGCATCCAGCCATCCCACGCCGTGCTGCATCGCTGCATCCCGGATCCTGGCCATCGTTGACTCCATCGCCGCTTCCATCAGGTAAGTAGAAAATATTTATCTGTATATTTGTCTTTTTACTATAATAACAGGACAAAACTTTCTCCTGTTGTCCAGCGGGAAAGAGGGCTGCCTCTTCCCCGCATGGACTTATATACTTTATTCTCCACCCACCACATATAGATACATTTTGCCCCATGCCCCTTTCACATAACCCTCCAATCCCTATAAATATAGCCTAAAACATAATACCTAGAACATAATAGCCTAGAACTCCCAAACACCTAGTCATGCGCTTCCTTCATTACGGCTGCGCCTACATTACGCTGGGCTTACTTTCCCAATCATTGTGGTGGGTTTCCATGTGAGGAGATGGTGGCTGAGAAGGAACATGTCAATTCTACTATATGAATTATGCAACGCAGAAAAGTAGGTGTAATCTTTGGTTTGTGGGTGGAACGTGCGCCACACATCGACTAACTGCATTGTATGTAATGTAGATGATAAGGCTGACAAATGTGACCTAGGTACCGAGCTTTTACCAGACGAAGAGTCAAGATATCTGTCCAACACTAGATTAAAATCGCCTCCAATCACCAGCAGCCCTTCTGAGAAATCCTCCAGCCTACGCAACAATGACCTGCATAAAAGTTAGCCAACGTAATCACCTTGCCATGTAGAGAAATTTTGACAAATAAGTAGCGACCCTCCGTGTCTGACGCCGTCGCCAATACCTCGTGCAATAGGGATTTATGAATTGCAATACTAACCCCTTTGCTTTTGGACTCCGTATTCGTGCTATGATACCACTTGGAGTAATATTGAGTGCTAAGACGAGGGATGTGTGCTGTTTTAAAATGGGTCTCCTGTAAAAACAAGAGTTGGACACTCTCTTTATGCATGTCATAAAGGATCTGTGCGCGTTTTTCAGGAGTATTAAATCCCCTGACATTCAGAGTGCACATCTTTAGGGAGGCCATCCCCTCACACTAAAAAGGCGGGAAGAGGGGAAGAAGGGGGATAAGTTTAGGTATAGGAGAAATTAAAACAAAAATACAAAGAAAACTAACTTCGAAGACGAAGTATAGAATAAGGGTGAAAACCCGCTCTCTGATGACTAAATCAGAGAGATATTACAAACCAAGTAACACTGGCGAACCAGTGAATCCCTATTTGGAAGAGTGTCTAGTCAGGAACCCATCGAACGCTTAGACTATCACCCCAGCAATATTACTGGAAAAATATAGCAGGAAGAACAACATGAAATAATACAATATGAAAAAATATCAAGAGAACAGTATAGTATAGCACCAAAAGGAGCTATGGAGAACACCCGTTAAGCGGTATTATCTAAGGCAGTATGGAATGCCCCATGAGATGGTGCGGAACCTTAAATATACATTCAGAGGCAAATATTGGAACAGTGTACCATTAAAGTGACACATTTATGAAAAGTGCTAATGAACCTTGTCTATCTCTAACCGGAGCACAGTTGTATAAAAGCATATCACGTCAAGGTATTCGTTCTAGATTCTCTCAAAAAACATCATGAACCCTCAACCTGTGTCCCCGTAGAATGAATAGAATACAAATAGGTAATCATGAGAGTTCCGCATCAAAGCCGGAAAAGGCTTATAATTATGCTACCTGTGGGTGAGTATTTATACTCACGACCACCACTTAATTTTCTGGAACCGGTTCCATCTGTCGTCGCTCCTGACGCCGTCCACGAAGGGCTGGAGATCTGCCGCGCCGACCTTGGTGCGCTCTTTGGGGAAGAAACGGAGTTGAGGGCCAGTCCAATATGGAGACTCATGGGATGTCTAACGCCTCACAAAACTCTGGAATGTCGGCTAGCTCCCGAACGAAGAAGAGAACGCCATCTTTCCTGACTTGAAGCTGGAACGGATATCCCCAAGAATATGGAATCCCATTCTCACGCAGAACATCCAGTAAAGGGCGGAAGTTCCTTCGTTTATCCAAAGTCATTTTGGAGAGATCAGATAAGAGTTGAAGTTTCGTCCCCTCCCATATGATATCGCCTTTATCTCTGGCTTTTCGTAATATTTCTTCCTTCAGCGTGAAGTAGTGAATGCGGCACAGAATATCTCTCGGCCTATCAGGGTCTGCGTTTCTAGGACCCAGAGTGCGGTGTGCTCTATCAATTTCCAGAGCAGATTCAGGCTCACGTCCCAGGAGAGAGTTGAATAGGCCCTTCAGGGTAGGAATTATAGAGACAGTGCTATAAGTCACCGGCAGGCCACGAACACGCAAATTATTCCGCCGGTTGCGGTTTTCATGATCTTCAGCGATATTAAACAGCATATGGATTTGCTGAGTATGTTGCTCCAGTGTCGACTGATGTGCTGCTTGTGCCTGAGAAGTCGCTGTAATATCTCCATCCATGCGCTGTACCTGGTCTGTAAGCTGAGAAAGATTGCATGTCAGCGCCTGAATCTCAGATTTGTACGTTGTCTCCAATCTGCTCACATAAGCTTCCATGTCTCACTTTGTTGGAACTGCAGCAAGTTGTTGTTTTAGCTCCATAAGCATATTCCCTGAAACAGAGATCATATCTGTCGCGCCCATTTGCGTGGTTAGGCCTGTGTCATTCTTCTGAGGCGACGAGGTGCTAAGAGAGGAGGTTTGGGCTGGAGATGGGGGAGCTATAGGAGAAGCGTCCTGTACTGTGCTTCCATTTCCCCTGGTCCGGCGTTCAGGGCCCGGCGGCGCCATCTTGGATTTCTCTCCCCTCACTGTGTCGCCAAAATACCTGTGAATACCTCCGATAAGTGCCCTCGATTGTGGTCTGGACGGTGTGCCTGTATGCCTGGGTGTTCTCCTGCTCATCGGGGTGCCGTTTGCCTCTGCCTTCTCATGCTAAAGAGCTTGCTGGGATGAAGTCTGTAGCGGAGCTCTCAGTCCACACGTCCGCTCGGCGCCATTACCAGGCCACGCCCCAGAAGCCGTTTTTCAACAGGAAAACGCCAAGCCACAGGTTGCTACTGTGAGCAGCCTGCGTGGCCTAAACGTGCTACCATAGCCTGCAGCGTATCCAGACTTGTCTCCCATCGAGCACATCTTGGATGTTATTGGTTGGCAATTGCAAAGGGAGCTGCCAGCAGTCAATCTTGATGATTTGTGTACCCAAGTGCATTCAGCGTAACATAACATTTCTCAGATAACCATTAATAACCTCATTGATAGCATGCCAAGGCTTGTAAGTGCTTGTATTTCTGTGTGTGGCACTCATACTCGATACTGAATAAATTAAGATGTTTGGAATATTTTGTTTCCATTTTTTATTATTTGCATGTCATTAAAAGGTCTATTGATCCTGTGATTTCCACAATTCCAAAACTTTTCCTTCTTGGTGTTGCAATTTCAATGTTGAGGAGTGTATTATGTCAAAAAATATTATTATATACTGTGTGTGTATATATACACAGATCAGTCATAATCAAAAAATCCCCTGCCTAATATTGTGTAGGTCTTCCTCATGCTTCTAAAACCATGTTATGATATTATTAAAAGGTTAACATTTCCATGACTCCAGGGGATCATCCTTAATACCGCAAGGGAACAGCGCATTCGTAAAAGGTAATTTTTCGCCGTCTTGCACTCAGAATATCCTAGTGCATCTCAGCATTCAATACCGCTCTAAAACCACTCTGACCTTTCAAGGAATAGACTTCACAAGAACTCTGAAGATGTTAGCAGCAGTTCCTTTAAAGGAAAAGTGTCATCACAAAAAAAAATTTCATATGTTAAAGATGTTAGTGCTTTATTAAAAACGTTTATATTTATTTGTGTGTTTGTGTTTTACTTTTTCTTATTTTTACACTTTTTCTTCCCTATGGGGGCTGCCATTTTTTGTTCCATTTCTGTATGTGTCGATTAACGACACATACAGACATGGAATACGGCAGCCACAGTCCCATAGGGACTGCGAACGGCTCCCGTCCCATCCACTTCTGTGTACGCCGTCTGTGTGGGAACTGCGCATGCGCCGCTCCCACACAGTCCAATTTGAAATTGGCGCCGTCGGCGCCATTTTCCTGTGGACCGGAAGTCGCGGCCGGACAGTAAGATTACTACTTCCGGTCGCGGCTTCCGGACTTGTGCACTTGGACCAGCGGCAGCAGACGGAGCGGACGGGCCGGAGGGAGCCGCGGCGGCAGGAGCAGGTAAGAGATTTCAATGTATGTTCGTGTTTGTGTACGTTTACTACTGTATGTAAACCTACTACACTGTGTGTTAGCTCAAAAAATGGCGACACACAGTGTAGGAGGATACACCGTTCAAACCCCTCGTTTATCCCGGCACTAGCCAGGATAAAGGAGGGGGGGATGCTGAGAGCTCACTAGAGCGAGGGCTTTTTACCCAATTTTGCAATGCTGCAATTTTGGGAATAGCTCCATCTAGTGACCAGCAATGGGAAATATTATAAATTAGAATCTAATTTATAATATTTCCTGACTCGTGAAAAAAATAAAAAAAATTTGAACAATGTTTAATCACCTACACACTAAATGTTTAATTAAAAAAAACAAAACATGTTTTTCTGGCAACACATTCCCTTTAAGCCCTGTAAATTGTGAGGTGGGGCCTCCATGGATCGGACTTGTTTTTCCCACACATCTTTTTTTATGTTCCTCAAACCATTCCTGAATATTTTTTTTTTTATTTTTTTTTTTTTAGTGTGGCAGTGCGTATTATTCAGCTGAAACAGGACGTTGCCATTAGGTAATGCCATTTCCATGAAGCAGTGTACTTGGTCTGAAACAATGTTTAACATGGCCAATTTGAGTTTTTTCATTTTAGTTTCTTCCTCCAAAAGTTTTTTATTTTTTCGTCGACATAGCCGTATGAGGGCTTGTTTTTTGCGGGACAAGTTGTAATTTTTTATTGTACCACATAATGTCCTGGGAAGCTGCAAAAAAATTATTTGTGGGGTGAAATGGGCAAAACAGCGATTACACCATTTTTAGGGGGGTTTTGTTTTTAAGGCGTCCATCAGGTGGTAAAAACTACATGTTCATCTTATTCTACAGGTTGATACGATTATGGTGATACCAAATTTATATGTTTTGATGTATGGTTTAGCACTTTTAGAAAAAAAAAACAATTTGCTAAGAAAAAAAATGTTTTGTGTCGCCATATTCTGAGAGCCATTACTTTTTATTTTTCCGTTTTTTTTTTATCACTTTTTATTAAATTTTTTTGGAAAGCTAAGGTGACCAAAAAACAGCAATTTTCGTCTTTTATAGAAAAAGAATTACGGCATTCACCGAGCGGATTAAACAACGCTATATTGTGATAGTTCAGACTTTTTTATGGATGCGGCAATACCAGTTATTTTAAATTTTTTTTTTTTTTAACATTGCTTCTGGGAAAAAGCTTTTTTTTTAACTTTTAATTTATTTATTTTTTGGAATATTATAAAAAACATTATTTAACCGTTTTTTACTTTTTTTTATTCGTCCCGTAGGGACTTGAAGCAGCGATCGTTGGATCGCTTGCATGATATACTGAAATACTAATGTATTGCAGTATATCGCTATACTGACCGTCTCCTTTGAAAGGAGTACAAAGATGGCAGACCTGGGGGCCTTCATTAGACCCCCAGTCTGCAATGACAACCATCGGCACCCCCTAATCACGTCGTGGGGGGGCGATGGCGTGTTGGAGGTGGCCGCCACCCTGATACTTGTATGTGGCGTGTTGTTAAGGGGTTAAGTAGGTGATAAGTCAAAGAAACATCCACATGAATTCCAGGACCCAGCAGAACATTGATCACATTGTCTCTGCTGACTTGCTCTCTTCCCATAGTGCATCCTGGTGCCATCTCTTCCTCACGCACCAAGTCATCCAAATGATGTAAAAAAAAAATGTGATTCATCAAACATGGCCACCTTCTTCCATTGATCTATGGTACAGTTCTGATGCTCACATGCTCATTGTGGGAGCTTTCAGCGGGGGACAAGGTTCAGCATAGGCGCACTAATTGGTCTGCGGCTACGCAGCCCCAAACGCAGCAAACTGCAATGCACTGTGTGTTCTGACATATTTCTAGCATAATTTTTTTCAGCAGTTTGGGCTACAGTAGTTCTTCTGTAGTCGACTACGGTATTCATGAAATAAATGGTGATGCAAATGGAAACCTATGGTTTCCATTTATTTCAGTCAGGGTTCTGTTCTGACTGGAAGCTTCATAACTCCTATTCACTTCGATAGGAATTTACGGAAATAGCATAGCACAGGAAACTCAGCTGTTTCCGTTATCCCAGGTGGGACAGGGTTTGTGGGACCCTACTTCTGGACATAGGTGCGGGTTCCAGAGGAGGGACCCAGATCTTTCAGACATTCATGTCCTATCCTGTGGATATGCCATAAATGCCTAAAATGGGAATCCCCCTTTAAAGTCTTAAACACTTGTTAACCCCTTCAGGACGCAGCATGTTTTGGCCTTGTGGACACAGATGATTTTTTCAAATCTGACATGTATCACTTTATATGGTAATAACTTGGGAATACTTTTACCTATCCAAGCGATTCTAAGATTGTTTTCTCGTGACATATTGTACTTTAAGTTAGTGAAAAAATTTGGTCGATAAATTCAATATTTATTTGTGAAAAACACCAAAATTTACAGAAAATTTGTAAAAATGTGCATTTTTCTAAATTTAAATGTATCTACTTGTAAAACAGCTTTATTTTTCCGGGACGTTACAAGGCTTAGAACTTTAGCAGCAATTTCTCACATTTTCACGAAAATTTTAAAAGCCTATTTTTTCAGTGACCAGTGTAGTTCCGAAGCTGCTTTGAGGGCCTTATATATTAGAAAGTGCCAATAAAATGCCCCATTTTGAAAACTGCACCCCTCAAAACAGCATTCAGAAAGTTTATTAACCCTTTAGGTGTTTCACAGGAATCAAAGCAAAGTACAGGTGAAATGTACAAATTTAAATTTTTTTAAAAATTCTTTTATTTTCCGTTTTCAAAAAACACATAAAATCATGGTGCAGACCAAAGCAGCACTGACATCGGCACACAGGCCAGCAACTGGAAATTACAAAAGTACAAAGATCAGGGAGATATAAACCACATATCGCTGAAATCAATAAGGCTAGAGAAACTCTGGTATGCACCCTGAACCCGCAGCCATGCATATAAACCCATAAGAAAGAACAGGAAAGCATTAAAGAGAGATGAAAGAGAAGAGAAGACAGAAAGGAGAGAGGAAGGGGAAAGAACTGACCTGACCCACTGGACCCACTGAGTAAGCTCAAGAGGCCATGACGGTCCTGTATTCCACGGAGGATTGAAATCGAATCCATTCACGCCATGTTTTGAGGAAGGTGGAGTGGGATCCTCTCATTGATGCCGTGAGGTCCTCCATTCTCATGATCTCTTGGATCTTACCGAACCACATGCCCACAGACGGAGGACAAGATTGTCTCCATAGTGCAGGAACACACGCTCTAGCTGCATTCACCAGGTGGCGAACCACTGAACGTCGATAAGTAGATAAAGGCACCTCACACAGATGGAGCAGGAAGAGGCCCGGAGATCGTGGGAGGGGGAAATCCGTAAATTTCGAGGAAATACGCCACACCTCAGATCAAAAATCCGTCAACAGAGGGCAGTCCCAGAAAATGTGTAAGATTGTACCCACATGGTCACCACATCTCCAACACCGCCGGTATCATTGCATGCAATCTGGAAGGCACCCTATACCATCGAGACATAATCTTAAAGGAACAGTGTCATGGCAAATAATTTTTTTTATATGTTAAAGATGTTAGTGCTTTAATAAAAACGTTTTTATTCATTTGTGTGTTTGTGTTTTACTTTTTCTTATTTTTACACTTTTTCTTCCCTATGGGGGCTGCCATTTTTTGTTCCATTTCTGTGTGTGTCGATTAACGACACACACAGACATGGAGTACGGCAGCCACAGTCCCATAGGGACTGCGAACGGCTCCCGTCCCATTGACTGCCGTGTACGGCGTCTGTGTGGGAACTGCGCATGCGCCGCTCCCACACAGTCCTATTCGAAATTGGCGCCGTCCGGCGCCATTTTCCTGTGGACCGGAAGTCGCGGCCGGACAGTAATATTACTACTTCCGGTCGCGGCTTCCGGACTTGTGCACATGGAACAGCGGCAGCAAAGGGAGCGGACGGGCCGGAGGGAGCCGCGGCGGCAGGAGCAGGTAAGAGATTTCAATGTATGTTAGTGTTTGTGTGTGTTTACTACTGTATGTAAACCTACTACACTGTGGGTTACCTCAAAAAATGGCGACACACAGTGTAGGAGGTTAAACCTTTCAAACCCCTCGTTTATCCCGGCACTAGCCAGGATAAAGGAGGGGGGGATGCTGAGAGCTCACTAGAGCGAGGGCTTTTAACCCAATGTTGCAATGCTGCAATTTTGGGAACTAGCTCCATCTAGTGACCAAAAATGGGTAGTATTATAAATTAGAATTAATTTATAATATTTCCTGACTATTTCCTGACTCGTGAAAAAAATAAAAAAAATTTGAACCATGTTTAATCACCCACACACTAAATGTTTAATTTTAAAAAAAAAAACATGTTTTTCTGGCAACACATTCCCTTTAAACCCTGCCTCCTGAAATCTGCTAGCCATGGAGGATTTATGCGTCATGGTGAACAAACGATCCTTATGTTCTGAAGTGAATGTTAGACCCAAGTCCCTCTCCCAATTAAGCAGGTAAGAAGGTGTGGACAGATTGGAGGGATAGCATAGAGTCTGGACAATGCGTGACGAACCGTGCCCGTGCATAAGAGTTCAAAAGGGGAGCTATCTCGCGAGTACGTCGATGAATTAGATAAGGACGCAAGGAAGTATCTCAATTGGGTGACCTGCCATGTAGAAAACAAGACAGGGTCAGACAAAGACTCCAACTGAGCGCTAGTCATCCACATCTTTACCTGCCTTCAACCAGAGCTGGAAGGGACCCCCTTCCCGCCCCGGAGGAAATGCAGAATTGCCCAAAATTGGGAACAACGGGGAGGGAGACGGAGAGATCTCTTTCAGAGGAAAGAGCCGTGCCGCAACCGCCAGAGAGGGCCCGATCGTCGGATGCGTCCTCGCCGCCAGAGGAACATGATTGCCCAACCAAGGTAAGGCCTGCAGACGTACTTCCAAAAAGACCTGTTCCATGGACACCCACTCTTTAATCTCAGTGTGCCTAAACCAGTCCAAAATTCGTGCCAGGTTGGAAGGCCTCCCTACCTGATGGTAGGACACAAAATCCGGAAGACCAACACACCCGTCACACTTTGCACGAAAAAGCATGGTGTCAGGATTCTGTTGTTGTACTGCAAAATTACCACTAGTGGCCGCTGTTTTACACTTTGAAGAATTGTGCTGCACTTTTACTCCTTACCACTGGAGGCTGCTGTTTTGCCCTTAAACTTGCCCTTAACCAAGATGGCAAATGTTGCATCGTGTGGAACCATCTTGTTTCCTGTTTGGGCCTACTTCAGACCACATGGAATACCAAACAGTGCTTGAGTATTGTGACTTGTTCCAGTCTCCTGCTCCTGAGAACTGTCTTTGCCAGACTGTTCCTACTTCCTTGCTATTTACTACTACTCGTGTTCCACCCTCCAAGCACTGTTCCTGGGGACGTCTCACCGGGTTCTGCACTGTGCTCCGCTCGCTATTTCTGACCATAGGATTCCAGCAGTGTTCGCCAGTATCGTAACAGGATACTCAAGCCATTTTCCATGGAATCCGCCAGAGAAGCAAGTTTGGAGGTTCGTGTGAACAATATGAACTGTTTGCTTACTAACATCTTTGCTGACATGCAAACTTTAAAGACTAAATATTTGGCGTTTGAAAATCAAACAACCCATGATGTTCAAGTTTATGGACAAGCTACACAGGGTTTACAAGGCATGGTGGCTCAGCAAGCAGAGCTGATCCGGGAACTTCAGAATCGAGTTGTGACCCCAGCCTCTTCATCTACCCTGCCGCTTCCACCATTCAGGTTTGGTGGGGATCGTGACAAATACCGTGGATTTATAAACCAATGCAAGTTATATTTTGGTGCACATCCTGCTCACTTCCCTACTGATAATTCAAAGGTGCTGTGTATTATTATGCTTCTGACACATAAGGCTGTAGCCTGGGCAAGCCCTCTTATTGAAACCAACGATGCTCTGCTTGATGACTTGGACGCCTTCCTAGCAGCCATGAGCCAAGTATTTGATGATCCTAACCGGTGTACTACAGCAGAAGCAGCGTTGATGGCTCTACGTCAGGGCAGACGCTCTGTTGCCGAATATGCCACAGATTTCAGACAGTGGGTGATGGATACTGAGTGGAATAATGCTGCAAAATTAACATTCTTTAAAAAAGGACTATCTAGTGCACTTAAGGACGAGTTAGCACGGGCTGAAGCTCCCACAGAGTTTGATGATTTTGTACACCATTGTATTCGAATAGACACTCGGCTGTCAGAGCGTCGACAAGAAAAATGGGGTTCTACCTAGTCCCGTAATAATAACTATTACTCGTCTGCTCCAGCTCCCACTCCTAGAGACTCTGAAACAAAGAATTACCAAGAACACCAAGCTGAACCTATGCAAATTGACAGTATACAAAAGCGTGAAAGTGCCGACAGAAGAGAACGAAGGTTTCGAGAAAATCAATGCTTCTATTGTGGTAAAACTGATCACTTCCTTATCAATTGTCCATGTCGTCAATGCAAGATGGTGGCGGTAGTAGCAGATCATGACTTCTCTGATGTAGAATCTGTTTCTTCTGAACAAGTGCCGCCAGTGCATGCACTCATTCATTCAGTCTCCTGCACAGCACCCAATATTAAAAAAGAACACAAAGACACTCATTGCTTTATTCCCATCAAGTTTAGAATTGATTCTCAATGGATATCCGCCTCTGCCATGGTGGACTCTGGAGCAAATGGGAACTTTATGGACATTTATTTGCTAATAAACATGGTGTAAAATTTCAAGAGAGACTGTCACCCATTCTTATGGAAACTGTAGATGGATCCCCTCTGAACTCAGGTCCAGTTGATCAAGAGACTGAATTATTGGAGATAATTATGAGACCTAATCACCATGAGGTCCTATCTTTCCTATTAATTTCATCCCCACATTTTCCAATTATTTTTGGACTACCATGGCTGCAGGCTCAGAACCCTACAATTGACTGGGAAACCAAAGAAGTGTCTTTTCCATCGGAGGTCCCCTCCTCAGAGTCTTTACCAGAACAATCTCACGAAAAGATTGAAGGGGAGCTTGAAGTATCTCCTAAATTACCTCCTCTATATGACGAATTTACTGATATATGTGACAAAGAGAATGCTAATAAACTTCCTCCACATCGACCTTACGATTGTCCGATTGAACTGTTGCCTGGAGCAGCTATACCTTTTGGATGCATCTACCCATTAGCAGAGCCGGAACTGAAGGCTCTTAAAGAATACATAGATGAAAATTTAGCTAAAGGTTTTATTTGTCCATTTTCATCGCCAGCAGGTGCACCTATATTTTTTGTTAAAAAGAAAGACGGCTCTTTGAGACCTTGCGTTGACTATAGAGAATTAAACAAAGTCACAATTAAAAACCGTTACCCTCTGCCATTGATTCCGGAGTTGCTGGATAGAGTTCGTGAAGCTAAAATATTCACCAAATTGGATCTT
Source organism: Rhinoderma darwinii (assembly GCF_050947455.1). NCBI lineage: Eukaryota > Metazoa > Chordata > Amphibia > Anura > Rhinodermatidae > Rhinoderma > Rhinoderma darwinii. The sequence goes on along the minus strand of NC_134687.1, from coordinate 273,729,035 downwards.
CGAGGTGCATATAATTTGGTTCGTATTAGACCAGGTGATGAATGGAAAACAGCGTTTAGATCACGTTATGGACATTATGAATATCTAGTCATGTCTTTTGGACTTTGCAATGCTCCTGCAACCTTTCAGCATTTTATTAACGATATCTTCAAGGACTTGTTAGATCAGTTCGTAGTCATCTATCTGGATGACATATTAATCTTTTCTAATTCTGCAGAAGAACATCAGAATCATGTGAGAATGGTGTTGGAGCGTCTGAAAGCATATCAACTCTATATCAAGTTGGAGAAATGTGAATTCCATCAAACGGAAATACAGTTCTTGGGTTATATCATTTCTCCCCTAGGGTTACACATGGATTCTAGCAAGATTCAAGCAATTAGAGACTGGCCGACTCCAAAAAATGTGAAAGAGGTCCAACGATTTGTAGGATTTGCTAATTTCTACAGACGTTTTATCAATAATTTTTCGGGCTTTATTACACCAATTACCCAATTAACAAAGAAAGGGATACCTTTTGTGTGGTCTCCTCAGACACAAGATGCTTTTTTCAATCTGAAAACAAAATTCACAACAGCCCCTATACTGGTTCATCCTAACCCTGAAAAAGCGTTTATTGTTGAAGTGGATGCTTCAGAGTGTGCAATAGGGGCTATTCTATCACAGAGAACTGGAGAGAAAGATTTGCTGCACCCTTGTGCTTACTTTTCTCGAAGATTGACTTCTGCTGAAAAGAATTATGACGTGGGGAACAAGGAACTCCTAGCCATCATTACTGCCTTCAAAGAATGGAGACATCATTTAGAAGGCACAGCTCAACAAATAGTGGTTCTAACTGATCATCGTAACCTTGAATTTGTTAGATCTGCCAAATGTTTGTCTCCCTGCCAAGCCCGGTGGAGTCTGTTTCTAAATCGTTTCAACTTTGTGATCTCTTACAGGCCTGGTTCCCGAAATGGTAAGGCCGATGCCTTATCTAGGTTGTTCTCCAATGACTCGTCCTCGACAGTACCACCAACAACTATTCTTTCCGAGTCCAATTTCCTGGGGGTGATCCATAGCAAGGACTTGCTTGATGAGATAAAGGAAGCCTATGAGACCGACCCAATTCTTTTGCACCCACCAGATGAAGTGTCCCTAACTTTCAAAAATCAAGTATGGACTAACAAGCACTGCATTTACGTTCCAGAAACTGTAAGATTAAACGTGCTAAAATTAATGCATGACTCTAAACTAGCAGGTCACAAGGGGATTCAGAAAACACAAGAATTTCTTTCCCGCTTCTTTTGGTGGCCCAATTATCAAAAAGATGTGAAGAAATATGTTTCTTCTTGCAACACCTGTGCCATGTACAAAACTCCTCGTACCTCACCCATGGGATTATTGCAGCCTCTGTCAATTCCATCTCGTCCTTGGGGATCTATTTCTATGGACTTTATTGTCGACTTACCAGTCTCCAAAGGGAAGAATTCCATCTTAGTAGTGGTTGATCGGCTCACTAAAGCAGCCCATTTTATTCCTTGCCCTGGACTACCTTCTGCTAAAGAGACTGCTGATCTTATAATTTAGAATGTGTTTCGTCTTCATGGAATACCAGATGAAGTGGTTTCGGATCGCGAGTACAATTCACATCAAGATTCTGGCGGAGTTTTTGCACAGCACTCGACATAAATGTCAGTTTGTCTTCTGCTTTTCATCCCCAGTCTAATGGTCAGACTGAGCGCACAAATCAAACGTTAGAACAGTATCTCCGATGCTACATCTGCCATTTACAGGATGACTGGGTCGATTTGCTTCCAATGGCGGAGTTCTCCTACAATAATTCTCAGAATGCCACCACTAAACAAACACCGTTTTTTGCAAATTTGGGTTACCATCCCAGTATTCTTCCTAATCTTCCCAGAGAAACTTTTATTCCTGCAGTGACTGACAGAATACAATCACTTCAACAGAATCTGGAAATGCTAAAAATTACATTATCAATTGCCCAGGAGAAATATAAGGAAACAGCAGATAAATCTCGTAGACCTTCTCCAACCTTCAAAGTGGGAGATGAAGTATGGCTTTCCACCAAGAATCTGAAACTTCACTTACCTTCAGCAAAATTGGGCCAAAAATTTATTGGTCCTTTCAAGATTATTGGACAAGTAAACTCAGTGGCTTTTCGTCTCAAACTTCCAAGACCAATGAGAATACATCCAGTGTTCCATGTATCCCTACTGAAACCTGTTGTTCCAAATCCATTTCCAGGACGCCACCTGCCTCCCCCTGATCCTATCGAAGTTGATGGACAAGAACATTATACTGTTGAAAACATCCTGGACTCCAGGATATTCAGAAATCGGTTGCAATATCTAATAAAATGGCAAGGATATGGCCCTGAGGATAGGTTAGGGAATTTCACCAAAGATATCCAGATAAAACAAGTCAAACATCGTCCTGAGGCCGCTGTCGAAAGGAGGGAGTAATGTCAGGATTCTGTTGTTGTACTGCAAAATTACCACTAGTGGCCGCTGTTTTACACTTTGAAGAATTGTGCTGCACTTTTACTCCTTACCACTGGAGGCTGCTGTTTTGCCCTTAAACTTGCCCTTAACCAAGATGGCAAATGTTGCATCGTGTGGAACCATCTTGTTTCCTGTTTGGGCCTACTTCAGACCACATGGAATACCAAACAGTGCTTGAGTATTGTGACTTGTTCCAGTCTCCTGCTCCTGAGAACTGTCTTTGCCAGACTGTTCCTACTTCCTTGCTATTTACTACTACTCGTGTTCCACCCTCCAAGCACTGTTCCTGGGGATGTCTCACCGGGTTCTGCACTATGCTCCGCTCGCTACTTCTGACCATAGGATTCCAGCAGTGTTCGCCAGTATCGTAACACATGGATCGGGCAATACGCGCAGGTTTCCCAGCCCATATGAACTTGTGGAGCAGAGACAACAGAGATTGAAAGAACGGGTGTGAGATATGTAATGGCAGCGCCTGAAAGATACAGGATCCGTGGTAAAATGTTCATTTTAAATATGGCACACCTACCAAACTAGGTAAAGGTGCCCGACGTCCAAGAGTCCAAATCGCTCTTTACCCGTTGAAGAAGTGAAGGGTAGTTCACCGCGTAAAGGCGAGACAGATCACTCGGAAGCCTGACCCCCAGATATTTAAGCGAATCTCTAGCCCACTTAAAAGAGAAGGACTCAGACAGGTCGGCCACCAGAGTCTGTGGCAAAAATATATGAAGCGCCTCAGACTTCAAGTAGTTGATCTTGAAATTGGACAATTTCGAGTATTCACTCAGCTCTGCCATCAGGTTGGGCAAGGAAATCCTGGGAGCAGTGATAAAAAAGAGCATGTCATCCGCATAGGCAGCGACCTTATGGGACCTACCTCCCAAAACTACACTCGCAATATCTGGATTGGAGCGAATGTGGCACAAAAAGGGCTCCAGGCATAAAATGAAAATCAATGGGGACAAGGGACAGCCTTGCCTTGTACCATTAGTGATTGCGAGTGAAGAGGAGAAGTGCCCATTAACCTTAACCTGAACCGATGGGGAGGAGTAGAGACCCGAAATCCAATTCAACATATGTGTCCCCAACCCTACATGCCGCAAGGTATCTAGCATAAAATCCCAATTGACTCTGTCGAAGGCCTTTTCTGCATCCGTCGACAGAAAACAAGTGGGAAGGGCCGAGACAGCCGCTTGATACATCAGGTTAATTGCTCGTGTGGTGTTATCTCGTGCTTCCCGTAAGGGCATAAAGCCCACCTGGTCGTTGTGTATCACATTATGCAGTAGCAGGGACATCCTATGGGCCAGGATCTTAGCAAAAAGTTTAAGATCAACATTCAACAGAGAAATAGGGCGATAATTCTGACACAAGGATGGGTCCTTCCCCTCTTTAGGTATCACCGTGATATGGGCCCTCAACGTGTCACGGGGAATGGTGCCCCCCTCTGTAAGTGAGTTGAAGGCATATAGGAAGTGGGGCAGAGAGCAAATCTGAGCAGGCCTTATAATATTGTAAGGACAGGCCATCCGGACCCGGTGCCTTCCCCACTGGTGAGTGATTCAGTGCCCACGACAACTCTTCCAAGGAAATAGGAGCCTCCAAGGCAGCAATCGCCTCTGGAGGGATACATTTCATCCCCGAGGACTGGAGATACTGCTCAATCTTCTCCAATTGACTGCCGCCATCCGGAGAAGAAGGTGCCAGAGGGAGATTATACAGCGAGTGGTAATAGGCACGGAAGTCCTCCGAGATGTCCTGTGGAAGCTGCAGACGCCTATTATGTGAGCCTAGAACGTGAGGGACATAGGTGCGTGAACGGGTTTTCCTAAGTGCCCGTGCCAAAAGTCCTACCCGGTTTATTACTAAATTCGTAGAAGTGCCGCCTGCACTTAACTAAGGAGGCCCTCGCCTTAGAAAGACAGAGCGAACGTACCTGCTCTCTCAACTGCCCCAACTCCGCCCCCACAACCCGGTCCTGAGATACCTTATGGGACTGTTCCAACCGGTGTATCCGGGTCAATAAGTCCCAGAGGTGTGCCGTCCGCTCCTTCTTAATTTTGGAACCAATACGTATAAAGGAACCGCGCACTACACATTTATGTGCCTCCCAAATACAAAAAGGGTCAACCCCGGCGAAGCATTCGTGTCAAAGTACTCCCCTAGTTCCCTGCAAATGTCCGATACCACTGCCAGATCCTGTAAGAGCGATTCATTCAAGCGCCACTGGCAGGAATGCAGGCTGGCCGTTGGGAGAGCCAGAGTAAGAGTAATAAGGGCATGGTCAGAAAATGTGATGTCGTCAATGGAGGCAGACGTGAGGCTGGAGAGGTGGGAATGGCGTAGAAAAAAGTAGTCTAGTCGAGAGTATGCGTTGTGGGGAGCTGAAAAAAACGTGTAAACTTTGGTCAAGGGATGCATAAGCCTCCACGTATCAACGAGTTGATGCTCATGCAACAGCCGACGTATACGACGGTGAGCCGACCTAGATAAAGAGGAATGCCCTCGGGAGGAATCTAATGTGGGATCTAAGGTGGCATTTAAATCCTCCCCCAGTATTAGAGTGCCTTCCAGAAAGTCATCCAAAGCCACAAGAACCCTCTCCAAGAAGGCAACCTGACCAGTGTTAGGGAGATAATATGAGGCCAGTGTGTACAGAGTGTTATCCAGCTTACCCTTCACGAAGAGGTACGTCCCGCTCCATCTGTGCGAGTCTCCACGTGTTCCCAGTGGAGAGAGCGTGAAATCAGGATGGAGACCCCCTTAGTCTTGGAATCAGGGGACACACTATGGTACCCTTCCGTATAATGAGAATCCGTGAGCTTCGGTATGCAGTCGGCCCGAAAATGGGTCTCCTGCAGGAATGCCACGTGCCCCCTTCTCTTCCACAAAAGAGAATGGAGGACCTCTTTTCCGGAATATTCAGACCCTGTACATTCAGGGAGACAATGGTAACGTCAGTCATAGTGGACGGAAAAGTAGACAGAGGTGGGAAGGGGCAGAAAGAAAGAAAACGAAAAAGAAAAGCCCCTGCACAGAAACAGAAGTACCGGAGGGAAGAGACAACACAATCCCTCAAATATCGGAGTACAAATTCCCTCCACTACTCAACGTGAGCTATGTCGTCCTCAGAAGAAAAAACCTCCGACCACGACACAGCGACACGGAACCCTAATGGGGAACGAAGAAAGACAGCGATGTGAAAGACAATGTCACAAGAATACAGTAATTAACTAGAAATCACAAATTGAATGCATCGCAACCCCGGACCCACCGGATTACTACCACATGAACCTACCCTCCCCCGCCAGACTAAACAATTGAAACATCCCCCACTAGAGAAAAAAAAACCCGCCCTTCAGCCACTGCTCTCGAAGAACCCTGTGAAAAAAAGGGGTTAAGTGCAAATAACGTTCCACAGAAGGATGTAGGAGATCAATCTCTATGTGGGGATCGCCGCCCTGGGGGCCGAAGCTCGACTGGCCCGACTCCACAGTCTCTGTGTGGGGATCGCCGCCCTGAGGGCCGAGGCTCGGACATCTCAACTCCAGGATGAGGCGCAATATGAGGCACAAAATCAGGGTTTGGTCCACCTCTAATAGCGAATGGTGCCGGGGATCCAATCCAACCTGGTAACCGCACTGGTGAGATTTCCAAAAACCGGAAGGCCTCCTCCAGGTCATCCGGAGACCGGACCGCAAACGATTGCCCCTGTCTACGGAGAATGATGTGGAAGGGGTGGCCCCATCTGTAAGTAGCTCCCGCCGTCTTGGTCGCTTCCAGTAATGGGCGGACAATTCTGCGCATGGAGAGTGTCAGTCTTGAGTCATCCGGCAGGACTGTGATCTCGGAGCCCTGAAAAGGAACGGCTCCCTTCTCCCATGCTCTCCGGGCAATCTCCTCTTTCTGTTTGTAGAAATGTACCCGACATATGACGTCCCGTGGACGGTTACCATCTCTAGCCCGGGGACCCGCCAGCCTATGAACTCTGTCCATTTCAATGGCCATGTCACGTGGGCGATCCAGGAGTTTGTTGAAAATATGCGTCACGGCATCATAAAGGCCATCCGGGGTTACAGATTCCGACAAACCTCTCAACTTCAGGTTATTACGTCTCCCTCTGTTTTCGACATCATCTAAATGCAGAGAAAAGTCCCGCAGTTGCGAAGCTTGAGTGGCCAAGGACTGTGAAAGAACCGAGATGTCCAAAGTGGATATGGAGTTCTGGCGCTCCAAAGTTTCCACCCTCGCGGTCAGAGCACGCACCTCCTGCGAATTCGCACCAACCCTGTCGTGTTTCTCCTCCAGCCGGGAGAGGCGTAAATCTTGGTCGGATTTGGTGGGCAACACCTTTCACTATTTCCCATAGTTCCGCCAGGGTCCGTTCCATAGATAGCGGGGGGCCCGGAGATTAAACCTGTCTGATGATCCCCTGGGCGCACGGACGGGGCTAGTGATCCCCTAAAAATGGCCGGTGTGCCCTGACTCAGCAACCAGTCCTGTGTGGGAGACTAACGTTGGGCGGCAAGAAAAGATGGCGCCTCAACCGCCCTGCCTGGTGGTGTCATAAGATCCACCCCCTGCCCGGGTACTGACTGGGGCTGTATAGGGGGAAAGTCCTCTACCAGGGCCGGTGTAGCCGACCCTGGGACACCTGCAGCACACTGGCCTCTCTCTGATGACGCCATGACCGCTCCAGGGACCCGAGAACAGCTGCCGGTCTGAGTCTGACCAGAGGAGGAAGGAGGCGGCGAGTAACCACGCGGCGGCGGGGTCTGGGTACGGCCTGCAGGAGGAGTAGAGGAAGATCACGGCGAGGTCCCGTCCAGCGTGGACCGAAGGTACCTGCCGATGGAAGAAGTGCCAGCGGTGACCGGGAGGTTCTTACGGCTTCTCCCCTTCGTCATCCTGTGGCGAGGACCGGTAAGTAAGCCCTGTCAGGCGATTTTCTGCTCGGTGAGTCCGGAGCCGCAGCGAAACACGTCCTCACACCGCCATGCCTAAGCCACGCCCCCTGTAATACATTTTTTAATGTAACACAGAAAGTTTTACCCAAGAAATGCAACTCAATATTTATTGCCGAGATTCTTCAGTTTTTAGAAATATCCCACATGTGGCCCTAGAGCGCTAATGGACTGAAACACCAGCCTCAGAATCAAAGGAGCACCTAATGGATTTCAGGGCCTCCTTTTTTTTTAGAATATATTTTAGGCACCATGTCAGGTTTGAAGAGGTCTTGTGGTGCCGAAACAGTGGAAACCCCCCAAAAGTGACCCTATTTTGGAAACTACACTTCTCAAGGAATTTTTAAAGGGGTATAGTTAGCATTTTGTCCACACAGTTTTTTTGCAGAATTTAGTGGAATTAGTCTGTGAAGATGAAAATCTACTTTTTTTCTGAAAAAACATAGAATTTTTTCATTTTTACAAGGATTAAAGAAAAAAAAAACACCCCAACATTTATAAAGCAATTTCTCCCGATTACTGCAATACCCCATATGTGGTAATAAAGTGCTGTTTGGACTCACAGCAGGGCTCAGAAGCATAGGAGCGCCTTTTGGATTTTGGAGCGCAGATTTTGCTGGAATAGTTTTTTTGTGCCATGTCATGTTTGTAATGCCCTGGAGGGACCAAAACAGTGGAGACCCCCAAAAGTGACCCCATTTTGGAAACTACACCCCTGAAGGAGTTTTTCTAGGGGTATAGTTAGCATTTTGTCCCAACAGTTTTTTTGCAGAATTTAGTGGAATTAGTCTGTGAAGATGAAAATCTACTTTTTTTTTTCGTAAAAAGCATAGAATTTTTTCATTTTTACAAGGAATAAAGGAGAAAAAACACCCCAACATTTGTAAAGCAATTTCTTCTGATTACGGCAATACCCCATATGTGGTAATAAACGGCTGTTTGCCATTTGAAGCACAGCGTTTGCTGGGAAGGTTTTCGAGTGCCATGTCGCATTTTCAGAGCTCCTGAGGTACCAGTACAGTGGAAAAACCAAAGAAGTGACCCCATTTTGGAAACTGCCCCCCTCAAAGAATTTATCTAGGTGTGTGATCACTTTTATGACCCCATATTTTTTGGGCCTGAATTTAGTAGAAATCTGCCATTAAAAATAAAATGTTAAATTTTTCACAAATGCGTCATTTATAGGACAGATTTCTCAGACACAGCATGTAAGTGCAGGAAGACACCTCAATGTTTTTTGGGATTTTTCTTCTGAGTTTAGAAATAGCCCCAAAGTGGTCTAAATATGTTGTCTGGACACATAGCAGTGCCTGGAAGTGAAGAAGCACACAAGGGTTTTGAGGCCTTATTTTTACTTGGATGATTTTTAGCCACAAGCATAGGCCTGAAAAAATTGTGCAGATCATACACATTTGTTAGAGTATTAGGTATTCATCTAGGGGTATATTGAGGGTTTTTTTTTTGTTGTTGTTGTTTTTAGAGTGTCCAATTTAAAAAATGTGTAAAAGACCAGAATGATAAAGGGAGGGGTGGGTGTTTTAAAAGTATAGCATTTTTAATCCAGGGAGGTGTGGTAGATGCGGAAGCACTCCTTCATGCACAGTCCGGGTTTAGATGGGCAAGTGTCGCACTGATATGTGGTATCCTTACGGATACCCCTTTTGTGCAGACACGGCACCTTTTTTGTGCCCTGCCTTTTTTTCCTGTGCCGGGCACTTCACTAGGAAAGTGCTGCCCAGGAACAATTCGGCAAACATTACTTGGAGCAGAAGACGTTTCCCCCACCTCGTATCCAAATAAAATACATTTTATAATTTTCTCTTGGTACTCCAAGTATGTACCCGGATTGCCAGCTTTCCTAAAAATTAAAAAGGAGTTATATAGTGCCAGCTGGACAAGGTACACTGCCAATTTCTTGTACCAGATTTTACTCTATCTCATGGCACTATATGGTTTCAACACCTGATCATTCAGGTCAACCCCCCCCCCCCCCCCATATGAATTTATGGTATGCCTGAATGCACACAGGCTTCATCGTGGATGACGTGTGGGGACAGGGGTGCAGCTGGCATCATGTATAGATGTCAGCATACAGACCTCTTTTTTGTCTCTAAATTTAAGACACAGGATCCCATCTTGCAGCAATGCCCTGCTTTTGCCAATTTGCAGGGATTGGCTGATGAGGGTCTTGGGAAGGTGCCTCTGATTTTTTCGCACTGTCCCACATGCCACTGTTTTTTTGTCTTTTAGACATTTGAACAGGGGTACACTTGTGTACCAGTTGTCCAAGTACAAGTTGTACCCCTGATCAAGCAGTGAGTGCAGGAGGTCCCACACTATCTTCCCTGTTGTAGACAGGACGGGGGGACAATTTGGGGGCTGTATTGTCCTGTCCTTCCCCTCATAAATCCGGAAAGCGCGTGTGTATCCAGTGTCCGATTCACACAGCTTGTACATTTTTATCCCGTACTTGGCGCGCTTATTTGGTAAATATTGGCGAAACTTCAGCCTGCCCATGAAGTGCACCAGGGATTCATATATAGATATTTATTTTTGAGGGGTGTAGACTGATGAAAAATTTTGGGTAAAAATGTTAATGAGGGGCCTAATATTAAAAAGTCTATAGAAATTTATGTCATCCGCAGGGGGGCATTGGGAATTGTCACTAAAGTGAAGAAATTTATTTAGGATCTCAAAGCGGGATCTGGTCATAGTATTGCGGTACAGCGGACAATGATAGAGAATGTCCGTGGACCAGTAGTATCTCACTTCTGGCTTTTTAGTGAGACCCATTTTGAGGACTAACCCCCAATACTTGTGCATTTCTTCACAATTAGTCGGTTTCCACCGATTGGCCTAGGCATAAAAGGCGTTGGGGTGTTCCGAAATAAATTGCTGGGCGTAAATGTTAGTTTGATCAACCATGAGCTGGATCAAATTGTCTGTCAAGAATAATTTGAAAAATCCAATAATAGGCAGCCTTTCTGTCTGTACGTGAATGCCTGCCGCAGCAGTAAATTCTGGGATTTGGGGGGTGTAATTGGTTGGGGTTGACCAATCACTGCTGACTGTACCAGGGTCAGGCAGATCGGCAGTTTCAGGGTCAGGCAGAACCTGGGCACTAACCCTCCTGCGACTACGAGGCGGTTCCTCACTGTCACTGGAGGAGGAGGATGAGAGAAAGAACTGTGGTTCCTCACCACTTGCTGAGTCCGTATCGGACACGATCATAGCATACGCCTCTTCAGTGGTGTAAAGTCTCGCTGCCATTTTGGGTGTGTGTGTGTGTGCGTATATATATATGTATGTGTAGTGTTTACACACACGTAGCTCAGAGAACTGTAACAAAGTCTAACAAAGATTTTTTTTTGTTTTTGTTTTATAGCACTCAGTAAAACTTACTAACGGACACTGAGGCTGACTGACACGGACGCTACGTATTGACACTGACAATGGATTGACTCTGACTAACTGACACTTACTGACAAGTGACGCGACTGAAAGTAATGGATTGACGCTGACTAACTGACGCTGACAAGTGACGCGACTGACAGTAATGGATTGACGCTGACTAACTGACACTTACTGTCAAATGACGCGACTGACAGTAATGGATTGACACTGACTGATACGGACGCTATGGATTGATACTGACAATGGATTGACGCAGACTAACTGAGAACGGACACTGACTGACACTGACTAACTGACGCGACGAATTGACGTAGACGAGCAACTACCTACGAACTAAATCAAATTATTATTTGTGATCAAAAAAGAGAAAAAATATCTCCTTTATACACTGGGAGGCGGTGGGGAACAGGGGAAGTGAAAATTAGGGGTTATTCACTATTTTCACTGACAACACGATACAGGCTCTGATCTCTCCAACTACTAAACACCAACTAAGAGATCAGAGCCTGTATCCTGTATTTTTCACCCGCCCTGCAAAAAAACGCACTGTGATTGGTGGGTCTGAACAGACCCGCCAATCACAGCTCTCGCCGGCAATAGACCAATAGCAGCAGTCCATTGCCGGTCACATGGGACATGGGGGAGGGAGGAGGGACATGGGGGTGGGGGGGAGGAAGCACAGGAACAGTTTTTAAAACCTTTGATAACTTTTACGGAGGATCGGTGGATCTGTGCAAATCTGGATAGATCCACCGATCACATCGATCGCCGGCATTGGACCGCTTTTATGGGTCCGTTGCCAGTGACTGAGATGTGTAAGCTGTCGGGGGGGGGGGCATTTTTACCCCTCCCCGGCTAAAAGTGCATTGTGATTGGTGGGTCTGACCCACCAATCACAGCTCTCTCCGGCAATGGACCAATAGCAGCAGTCCATTGCCGGTCACATGGGACATGGGGCAGGGAGGGGGACCTTTGTAACCGTTCCCGGACTTGACTACAAGTCCCGGGAACGGTTTTTAAAACTTTTAACAGTAAAAACTATGTGATCGGTGGATCTGTACAAATCCACCGACCACATCCATCGCCGGCATCAGACCGCTAATCGGGGTACGTTGCCGGTGACTCGGGAGTGTTAGCTGTCAGGGACAGCTTCTCTCCCGGTTCCCGGCGCACACAGCCACCGGTTGTGTACACCGGGAACGACTCAGTAACTATACGTCCTCAAGCGGGAAGTAACCTCCCGCAACGACGTACAGTTACTTACTCATGCGGGTAGGGGTTAAAGGGCTGGTATAATAGCGGGATTCACCTACTCGTGTCACTCACTTATAATCAGGGTCACTAGGGTTATGCCTAGTTCCCCTACCTTTTTCTTTTATTAACATAGTCTACTTGCTTTGCTACTAATTAAGCGTATAAGACTGTTTAGTAAATACAATTGTATAGTAATTAAAGGGTAATATTTATTACTAACAATAATCACACTTACATATAAAATAGACCAAACACAGAACACAGTAACCGATCACAGTATAGTATCAGTATATCCCAATACATATATGTCACGAGCACAGGGTATGTGGACCCACTAGGCCGCTCCGCCGTAGCGGGGAGGCAGCTGACCAGGTCACATTCTAAGCAGAAGTAAATGGTAGACAGTATGCTTGGGTACCTGAAATAGTCCGGGCGGTGGCAAGTGGCGCCAGACGTGGCGGGCAGTATCCGATGACACTTGACGTGGCAGATGGCACTTGACTTGGCAGATGGCACTTGACGTGGCAGAAGACACTTGACGTGGCAGATGGCACTTGACGTGGCAGAAGACACTTGACGTGGCAGATGGCACTTGACGTGGCAGATGGCACTTGACGTGGCAGAAGACACTTGAACGCGGGTAGGCACAGGAACAAAACGGAATACAGGAACGGTAACAGGGCACGGGTAACAGCTGGAACGGGAGACACTAAGGAATCATTTGCGAGACAGACTGGGAAAGACTAACAACGCTCAGGCAAGGATTAGAAGGCCCGGGGCCTTCTTATAGACCAGGAAATCGTGGCAGTTGATGGTGATGACGATTTCCTAAATGGGCGCTATAGTATGCCCCCTCTTCTTGGGGCCAGAGTGAGAGAGGAACTTTTTAATAAGAGCAGGAGCACTGAGGTTCTCTTCTGGCTCCCAGGACCTCTCCTCAGGACCAAACCCTCTCCAGTCCACCAAATAGAAAGTCCTTCCTCCTACTCTCTTGCGGTCCAGGATCTCCTTTACCTCAAATACATCAGAAGGACCACTGGGAGCAACTGTGGGACTAGAGGTCTTGCTGTAGCGGTTCAGGACCACTGGTTTCAGGAGGGACACATGAAAGGAGTTAGGGATTCTGAGGGTAGGAGGCAGCCGCAGCTTTTAGGAGACAGGGTTAATTTGTTGCAGGACCTCGAAAGGACCAAGGAACCTGGGAGCGAACTTGTATTAGGGCACCCTCAAGCGAATGTTTCGAGAGGACAGCCAGACTTTAGTCCCCGGAAGATACTGAGGCGGCTCTCTTCTCCTAGAATCTGCCTTTCGCTTCATGCGTTCGACCGCCAGCAAAATAGAGGACCGGGTCTGTTGCCAGATTTGCAGGAAGTCCCCATATGCAGAGTCAGCAGCGGGTACCTGAGATGAAGTCGACACAGGAAGAGGGATTCTGGGATGTTGACTGTACACGATGTGAAACGGAGTGGAAGTGGTGGACTCACTTGTGTGGTTGTTGTATGAAAACTCCGCCAATGGAAGAAGCTGTACCCAGTTATCGTGCTGTGAAAAGATGAAGTGGCGGAGGTAATTTTCCATGATCTGGTTGATCCTCTCAACTTGCCCATTGGATTGGGGGTGATAGGCAGAGGAAAAGTCCAAACTCACATCCAGGAGTTTACAGAGGGCTCTCCAGAACTTGGAGGTAAACTGAACCCCCCGGTCGGACACAATGTGAAGAGGCAAGCCATGCAAGCAGAAGATGTGCAGAATGAAGAGACTTGCCAGTCGAGGAGCAGAGGGTAGGCCGGTCAGCGGGATAAAATGTGCCATCTTAGAGAACCGGTCCACCACCACCCAGATGGTGTTGCATCCTGCTGAGAGAGGAAGGTCCGTGACGAAGTCCATAGCAATGTGCTGCCAGGGGGCACTGGGTACAGGCAGGGGTTGAAGCAGGCCGGCAGGCTTGCTGTGAGTCACTTTGTTGGAGGCACACACCGTGCAAGCAGAGACAAAGTCCAGAACATCTTTAGATAGCGTGGGCCACCAGAAGTGACGAGCGACCAGGTCTTGGGTTTTACGGACACCGGCGTGCCCAGCCAGTTTAGAACTGTGTCCCCAGCGGAGAATTCTTTTTCTGTCTGCCAACCGAACAAAAGTTCTCCCCGGAGGGATATTTCTAAGCTGCAGAGGATTGGCGGTGACAACGCAGGATGGGTCTATGATCGTCTGAAGGGACTCCACCGAGTCTTCCGTCTCAAATTATCTGGACAGGGCATCGGCCCTCACATTCTTGTCAGCGGGACGGTAGTGGAGGAGAAATTGGAAACGGGTTCAGAACAGTGACCACCTGGATTGACGAGGATTCAGTCGTTGTGCAGACTGAAGGTAAGTGAGATTCTTGTGGTCGGTGAAGATCAGGATGGGGTGAGCAGCGCCCTCCAGAAGATGTCTCCACTCCTCCAGGGCCAATTTTATAGCCAGTAGCTCCCGATCTCCAATGGAATAATTGCGCTCAGCAGAGGAAAACAGTCTTGAGAAGTAGCCACATACTACTGCCTTTCCTATGGAGCTCCTCTGGAACAGAAGTGCGCCTGCACCAACAGAGGAAGCGTCCACTTCCAGTGAAAACTGCCGAGACACGTCAGGGTGATGGAGGATTGAAGCTGAAGTGAAGGCTTTCTTGAGGCTAATGAATGCGGACTCTGCCTCTGGAGTCCACACCTTGGCGTTCACACCCTTCTTGGTAAGGGTAGAGATGGGGGCCGTCAGAGAAGAAAAGTTCGGAATAAACTGCCGGGAGAAATTGGCGAAACCCAGGAACCGCTGTATGGCCCTTAGGCTTTGAGGACGTGGCCATTCCAGGACAGACTTTAGCTTCTCAGGGTCCATCTTAAGGCCTTGATCCGAGATGACATAGCCCAGGAAGGGCAAAGACCTCTTTTCAAAGGTGCATTTCTCTAACTTGGCATACAAGCGATTCTCTCTTAGTCGCAGAAGAACTTGACGAACATGCCTCCGATGGGTCATCAGATCTAGGGAGAAAATTAGAATATCATCGAGATAAACTACAACGCACATATAGAGGAGATCTCGGAAGATGTCATTAACAAACTCCTGAAATACTGCGGGAGCGTTACACAGTCCGAAGGGCATCACTAGGTATTTGTAGTGCCCATCGCGGGTGTTAAATGCCGTCTTCCATTCGTCACCCCGGCGAATCCGGATTAGATTATAGGACCCCGCAGATCTAGCTTGGAAAAATTTTGGCTCCACGTATGCGATCAAGCAGCTCGGAAATGAGTGGCAACGGGTATTTGTTCTTGACCGTGATCTGATTGAGACCACGGTAATCAATGCAGGGTCGGAGAGATCCATCTCTCTTTTTAACGAAGAAGAATCCTGCCCCAGCCGTGGAGGAAGATTTTCGGATAAAACCCCTCTCCAAGTTCTCCTTGATATAGGCTGACATCGATAAAGTCTCTGGCAAGGAGAGAGGATATACTTGTCCACGGGGAAGAGAAGCATTGGGAACCAGTTCAATGGGACAGTCATAATTCCGATGTGGAGGCAACGTCTCAGCCTCTCGTTTGCAAAAGACATCTGCAAAACTGGCATACTGAGAAGGTAGATCGGAGAGTGACTGAGGCAGAGGGGGCACAACAGGACGGACTTGTGACAGGCAATGGCTATGGCATCTGGAACCCCATTGAAGAACTTCTCCAGAACTCCAGTCGAGTGTCGGGGCGTGTAGACGGAACCATGGCAGACCCAGCAGGATAGGATTGATAGCCTTGGGTAGTACCAGGAAGGAGATCTGTTCCGAGTGAAGAGCTCCGACCCGTAATGTCAACGGCTCAGTGATGAGCATGATCGGATCAGGCAACGGTAGACCATTCACAGAAGCAACTGCCAGGGGTCTCTCCAGACGGACTGTGGGTAGTTGAAACCGATCCACTAGATCCTGGTGGATAAAATTAGCAGCCGCTCCAGAGTCAAGATAGGCGGAGGAAGGATGTGATGCCTGTCCGGTGACGATGGCCACAGGTATCGACAATTTGGAAGAGGTTTTAACGTTTGGAGACGTTCCACCTAGAGTTGCCTCTCCAACCAACCCTAGGTACGGGAGTTTCCCGGTTTCTGTGGGCATTGGCGCACAAAATGACCCTTGAGGCCACAATACATACAAAGTCCAGAGGAGCGTCTGCGCTGCTTCTCCTGTTCAGATAACCGGACTCTGTCTACCTGCATGAGTTCCTCAGGTAGCGCACTAGGAGTGGACAATAGTGGTCTCTGGGCAGAGGGTGCTGGTCTGTGGGCCCGGCTCTCCTGGCGAACCTCTAGAGAGCGCTCCCGGATTCTCATATAAACCCGGGTGGCTAACAGGATGAGGGCATCCAAGGTAGAAGGAAGGTCGCGGGCTGGCAGTTCGTCCTTGATGTGAGAGGACAGTCCCTGCCAGAAGGTCGCCACCAGTGTCTCATTGTTCCATGCCAGCTCGGCTGCTAGGGTACGGAAGGAGATAGCATACTCCCCTACTGTGGAGCCTTCTTGCTTGAGGGTCAACAGAGTGGCTGCGGCAGAGGATGTTCGACCCGGCTCCTCGAACACGGCACGAAAGGACTGCAGGAACAAGGCTAGGTCCGCAGATACAGGTCCTTGTTGCTCCAAGATTGGGTTCGCCCATGCGAGGGCCTTGCCAGCGAGGAGGGAGATAATAAATGCCACTTTGGCTTCCTCGGAGGGGAAGAGATGAGGCCGTAGCCTAAAATGCACCGTGCATTGATTGAGAAATCCTCTACATGCTCTGGGGTCACCGTCGTAGCGAGGAGGAAGGGGCAGAGGAACTGAGGATCCGGAACAAACAGGGGGAGCAACAGGCAGTGGCACGGCAACAGCTTCAGGGGGAAGAACCGGGGGTGGAACAGCGAGTAGATCCAGGCGGACCAGGATAGAATTCACTGCCTCAAGGAGTTGATCCTGACGTGTGCGTAGGTCATGCATCTCTGTCTGAATCTTCTGTACTGGGGTCTCGGGCTGGCCAGCGGGTTCCATGGCCTGAGCGTACTGTCACGAGCACAGGGTATGTGGACCCACTAGGCCACTCCGCCGTAGCGGGGAGGCAGCTGACCAGGTCACAGTCTAAGCAGAAGTAAATGGTAGACAGTATGCTTGGGTACCTGAAATATTACGGGCGGTGGCTGTGGCTTCAGCACGGATGGAGGCAGGTGCGGCAAGTGGCGCCAGACGTGGCGGGCAGTATCCGATGACACTTGACGTGGCAGATGGCACTTGACGTGGCAGATGGCACTTGACGTGGCAGAAGACACTTGACGTGGCAGATGGCACTTGACGTGGCAGAAGACACTTGACGTGGCAGATGGCACTTGACGTGGCAGATGGCACTTGACGTGGCAGAAGACACTTGACGTGGCAGATGGCACTTGACGTGGCAGATGTTACTTGACGTGGCAGATGGCACTTGACGTGGCAGAAGACACTTGAACGCGGGTAGGCACAGGAACAATACGGAATACAGGAACGGTAACAGGGCACGGGTAACAGCTGGAACGGGAGACACTAAGGAACCATTTGCGAGACAGACTGGGAAAGACTAACAACGCTCAGGCAAGGATTAGAAGGCCAGGGGCCTTCTTATAGACCAGGAAATCGTGGCAGTTGAAGGTGATGACGATTTCCTAATTGCGCGCGCTGGCCCTTTAAGGCCGGGCGCGAGCGTGCGCGCCCACCCTACGGGATCCTGCCAAACGGAGCGGAAGTGAGCACTGACATCTCCTAGGAGGGAGACGGAGGCCAGCACTCACAGATCCATGGCTGCGGGCGTCGGGAGGTGAGTAAACCCGACGGCCCGCGGCCATGGGCGCTACAATATAACACATTAATATATATTGAGTATACTCACACTATACGTAGTACAGTATAAATACGGTATCACAATCCTAATTTATACCACCACCCACTTACCTAAACATACAGTGCATTCACTCATGCTTGTTTCTGTGAGACCCTCCCCCACTTGGCTCTAACTAAAATACATAGAAGTTACGTTACAATACAATACACATGCTCACTGTTTCTGTCCCACTCCCTCCTAATATAACTGTCCCTGTACACTAAGGCTTAATCAGGTAAAAGGGTTAAGAACGTGTACCAGGTGATATGCAGGTAAGCAAGAGTTAACTCAGGGGCAGCAAGGGTTAACAAGGGGAATGGGTTGCTGTGGAAAGGGTTCAGGTAATCTGCAGGCAGGTGAGAAAGGGTTGACCAGGGAAGTGTTGTGTAGGCAGATGAGTCACCAGCTCATTCTGTAGGGGGGAGAAGTAAGGGGTAAGTGAATAGGAGGAGAGAGGTGAAGGGTTAAGTGTGTAGGGGGAGAGGGTTACGTGTAGCTGCTGCTACACGTGGATAATTAGCCGTTCATGTGGTAGTTGGTGAGTTGGTCTCTGTTGAGGGAGGCAGGGAAAGAGGGAAGAGTGTGGGACAGTATGTCCTTTTAAACCCTCCTGTGCACATCTGTGTGACATCACATGCTCATGCACGTGCAAGGGGGGGGACATGGGTTTATGGCTCCCCCCCATGGAATCTCATTACCTGTCGAGGGGGGGCAAGCAGTGGGAATCTTTTGCTCCCCCCCCAGAATCTCAAGGGGGAAGGGAGGTAAGTTAATCAGTGGGGATGCCCTGTTGTACAGGAGTGCATCACAAGATACATCCCAAATTACCTCTCTGGTCCCCTGCTGAGTAAAGAGACAGGAGATCAAAGGCAGTATCTCCTGTGTCACTCTCTGCTAATCAAATCAGCATTCTTTTGAGTAGATTCCTACGACCAAGTCTGTGAATCTACAGACCTGGTGTAATGACTGGGTAGGGAGACAGACAGGTGAGCCCTAATCTACCCGCCACTCAGTCCCTGCCTACTTGCAACATCCCGTCCTAGGCGACGGGGTACAACTGGGCGACGGTCCCTACGCTCAGTAAGTGCAAGACAGACAAACAGACAAGGGTACACAGAAGCTAGAGAAACGGGGCAGCTGCCCACGGGAACACCGTGAGCAACAAGAGTAGCGAACGAGCCGAGTCAAAACCTGGAGTGAACGAGGTACAAAACGCTGAGCAGGAGAGTGGTCAGAAAGCCAAGGTCTATAACAAGCAGAGGATGAGTAGTACAAGCAGTAGCAGCAAGGCCAGGAAACAAGCAGAGCAGAATCACAGGCAAAGGAGGAACAGGAAAGGCAGCTATAAATAGACAGTGGGCGGGAGCTAGCTCCGTCTGGCCAGGCTGTGATAGGCTCTCCCACTTACTAAGCCTGCCATCCTGAGTGGTGGAAGATGAAGTCAGTCTCACAGACATAGGAGCAGTTGCAGACTGATTGCCCACGGGCGTCGACACAGAAGCTGTGTCTGGCAAATCCTTTACAGTACACCCCCTTTTATGAGGGGCCACCGGACCCTTTCTAGGTGGACCTGGTTTATTGGGAAAACGAAGGTGGAACCTCCTGAGCAATACCCCAGCGTGAACATCCCGGGCGGGTACCCAAGTCCTCTCCTCAGGCCCGTATCCTCTCCAATGGACCAGGTACTGGAGGGAGCCTTGGACCATCCTGCTGTCCACAATCTTGGCCACCTCGAATTCTACCCCCTTAGGGGTGAGAACAGGGACCGGAGGTTTCCTCGAGGGAGTCAAGGATGGGGAGCAGCGTTTAAGGAGGTAGGCATGAAAGACGTTGTGCACTCGAAAAGACGGGGGCAACTCCAGACAGGGTTAAGGACTTCAATGACCTTGTACGGCCCTATAAACCGGGGAGCAAACTTCTTGGACGGGACTTCAAAGTGCAAATTTTTAGAAGATAGCCACACCAGATCCCCGACCACAAACAAGGGGTTAGCCGAACGTCTTCTATCTGCCTGAGTCTTTTGTATGCTCTGGGACGCCTCTAGGTTCTTCTGAACCTGGGCCCAGACTGTGCACAGTTCCTGATGAACGACATCTACCTCAGGATTGTTGGAACTACCAGGTGAAACGGAGGAGAACCGTGGGTTAAACCCAAAATTACAGAAAAAGGGGGAGACCCCTGACGAGTTACTGACCGGGTTATTAAGGGAAAATTTGGCGAGGGGAATGAATGAGACCCAATCATGTTGACAGTCAGAGATAAAACACCTTAAAGGAACAGTGTCATCACAAATTTATTTTTCATATGTTAAAGATGTTAGTGCTTTATTAAAAACGTTTATATTTATTTGTGTGTTTGTGTTTTACTTTTTCTTATTTTTACACTTTTTCTTCCCTATGGCGGCTGCCATTTTTTGTTCCATTTCTGTATGTGTCGATTAACGACACATACAGACATGGAATACGGCAGCCACAGTCCCATAGGGACTGCGAACGGCTCCCGTCCCATCCACTTCTGTGAACGCCGTCTGTGTGGGAACTGCGCATGCGCCGCTCCCACACAGTCCAATTTGAAATTGGCGCCGTCGGCGCCATTTTCCTGTGGACCGGAAGTCACGGCCGGACAGTAAGATTACTACTTCCGGTCGCGGCTTCCGGACTTGTGCACATGGACCAGCGGCAGCAGACGGAGCAGACGGGCCGGAGGGAGCCGCGGCGGCAGGAGCAGGTAAGAGATTTCAATGTATGTTCGTGTTTGTGTACGTTTACTATTGTATGTTAACCTTCTACACTGTGTGTTAGCTCAAAAAATGGCGACACACAGTGTAGGAGGTTAGACCGTTCAAACCCCTCGTTTATCCCGGCACTAGCCAGGATAAAGGAGGGGGGATGCTGAGAGCTCACTAGAGCGAGGGCTTTTTACCCAATTTTGCAATGCTGCAATTTTGGGAATAGCTCCATCTAGTGACCAGCAATGGGAAATATTATAAATTAGAATCTAATTTATAATATTTCCTGACTCGTGAAAAAAATAAACAATTTTTTAACAATGTTTAATCACCTACACACTAAATGTTTAATTAAAAAAAAACAAACCTGTTTTTCTGGCAACACATTCCCTTTAAATATTGTTCTAGAGACTGATTAGTCTCAGGCCATTCGTTTCAGGATGGAAAGCCGAGGAGAAGGACAGATCAATCTCCAACTTTTTACAGAAGGCTCTCCAAAACAATGAAACAAATTGTACCCCTCTGTCAGAAACAATATTGACAGGAACCCCAAGGAGACGCAGGATGTGTTTGACAAACAAGGTAGCGAACGTCTTAGCATTGGGTAGTTTCTTGAGGGGCACAAAGTGGCACATCTTACTGAAGCAGTCTATTACAACCCACACCACCGACTTGCCTTGAGATGGAGGCAAATCGGTGATAAAATCCATGGAGATATGGGTCCAAGGTCTCTGGGGAATGGGCAAATAACATAGTAAGCCCGCTGGTCGGGACCTGGGAGTCTTGGACCTATCACAAAACTCACAAGCAGCGACGTAGGCCTTAACGTCTTTAAGCAACCCAGGCCACCAGTAGTTTCTGGCAATGAGGTGCTTGGTACCCAGGATGCCTGGATGGCCAGATAGTGCAGAGTCATGATTTTCCCTAAGTACCCTTAGCCGGAATTGCAGGGGAACAAACAGCTTGTTCTCACGAAGGTTCCCGGGAGCTGAACCTTGATCAGCCGCAATTTCGGAGACTAAATCAGAATCAATAGAGGAAATGATTATACCTGGAGGCAAAATACAAGCAGGATCTTCCTCCGAAGGAGGGCTGGCCATGAAGCTACGCAACAGTGCCTCAGCCTTAATATTTTTAGACCCAGCCCTATAGGTGACCAAAAAGTTGAATCTGGTAAAAAATAACGCCCATCGAGCTTGTCTCGGGTTTAGCCTCCGGGCAGATTCTAAGAAAACCAGATTCTTGTGGTCGGTAAGGACCGTTACCTGGTGCCTAGCCCCCTCCAGGAAGTGGCGCCACTCTTCAAATGCCCACTTAATGGCTAAGAGTTCGCAGTTGCCAATATCATAGTTACTCTCAGTGGGCGAAAACTTCTTGGAGAAGTAGGCACAGGGACGGAGATGGGTGAGGGACCTGGTACCCTGGGACAAGACAGCACCCACTCCCACCTCAGAGGCGTCAACCTCCATGATGAATGGCTCCATTTGGTTGGGCTGAACCAGCACTGGGGCCGAGATAAAGCACTTCTTAAGGACCTCAAAAGCCTGGACAGCCTCAGGAGGCCAGTGGAGGAGATCAGCACCTTTACGAGTGAGATCCGTAAGAGGCTTAGCGATGACCGAGAAGTTAGCAATAAATCTCCTGTAATAATTAGCGAATCCCAGTTAGCACTGTAACGCCTTCAGGGAGGCAGGTTGGACCCATTCCGCCACAGCCTGGACCTTGGCAGGGTCAATGCGGAATTCATGAGGAGTGAGGATTTGACCCAAAATTGGTATCTCTTGCAACCCAAACACACATTTTTCGGTAGTAGTTTGTTTTCCCGAAGGGCCTGGAGCACCTTCCTGACATGCTCAATGTGGGAGGACCAGTCCTTGGAAAACACAAGTATGTCATCAAGGTACACTACAAGAAATACCCCCAGGTAGTCTCTTAAAATCTCATTTATGAAATTCTGGAAGACCGCGGGAGCATTACACAACCCAAAGGGCATGACGAGATATTCGAAATGACCTTCGGGCGTGTTAAACACAGTCTTCCACTCATCCCCCTCTTTGATGCGGATAAGGTTATAAGCCCCCCGTAGATCAAACTTAGAGAACCATTGGGCCCCCTGAACCTGATTGAAGAGATCAGGAATCAAAGGAAGGGGGTACTGGTTCCTTACAGTGACCTTATTCAAGTTCCGGTAGTCGATGCACGGCCTAAGACCACCATCCTTCTTCCCTAGGAAGAAGAAGCCAGCACCTACCGGAGAAGTAGAGGGGCGAATGTAACCCTTGGCCAGGCATTCCTGGATATACTCTCTCATGGCTTCACGTTCGGGACAAGAGAGATTAAATATCCTACCCTTAGGGAGCTTAGCTCCTGGTACCAAATCGATTGCGCAATCGTATTCTCTATGAGGAGGTAACACTTTGGAGGCCTCTTTAGAGAAAACATCAGCGAAGTCCTGAACAAACTCAGGTAGGGTGTTCACCTCCTTAGGGAGAGAAATAGAATTAACAGAAAAACATGACGTCATGCATTCATTACCCCATTTGGTAAGATCCCCAGTATTCCAGTTAAACGTGGGATTATGCAACTGCAACCAGGGAAGGCCTAAAACCAAATCGGACGATAATCCCTGCATCACCAGTACAGAGCACTGCTCCAAATGCATGGAGCCAACAAGGAGTTCAAAAACAGGGGTATGCTGAGTAAAATAACCATTAGCAAGAGGAGTGGAGTCGATACCCACTACCGGGACAGGTTTAGGCAAATCAATCAATGGCATAGCTAGAGACATAGCAAATTCCACAGACATAATATTAGCAGAAGACCCTGAATCCACGAAAGCACTGCCGGTAGCAGACCTACCGCCAAAAGAGACCTGAAGGGGAAGCAAGATTTTATTAGGTTTCATCTTTACGGGAAATACCTGTGCGCCCAAGTGACCTCCCCGATGATCACTTAGGCGCAGAAGTTTTCCGGCTGCTTATTCTTACGCCTAAGACAGTTGTTCACTTGATGCTTGACATCCCCACAGTAGAAGCAGAGATCATTCTTCCTGCGGAACTCTCTACGTTGTTGGGGGGACACGGAGGCCCCGAGTTGCATAGGTACATCCGAGTCTTCCGTGGAAGAACGAAGTAACGGAACCTCGGGAGGCATCATGGGGGAGTCAGAGGAGAAGGCACAAAAACTTTCAAAACAGATAAAAACAAGGGGACATTTATACAAAAACACAGAAAAAGGCCATACTTACAAATGGACACAGCCAGGTCAGAAACGCTGATGAAGGCGAGTGAGCAGGTGCTTTAAATAATAATAGCCACTCCCACTAGTCTTGAGGGGAGTGGTATGTGGTGCATGGGATGTGTAGTAAGAAATAATAAATGAATAGTGTATGTGCAAGTGTAATAATGTAAGTGAAATATAGGGGACAGTAATGAGTAAAGTGCCTAAAAAATAAATGAATAATGGGATGCAAGTGTGTGAAACATGGAGGGATAGTGTGTAAGTCATGAGGCGCAACGTGTGTAGCCAGGTAGAAGCCTATTTGTGACGCCTTTATAATTCATAGAGCGGGCTACCCTGCTTGCTAGGCCAAACAACAACACACCATGCTCTCCCAGCATCAAAGACCCGGCTGTGTCCAAAAGAAGCGAATATAAGTAATAATGAAAAATACCTGGGGTATTAGTGATCATTTTGGCCAAAAGGAAGTGTACAGAGGGGGACCCAATGCATGCCTAGGAGCCCACTGTGCACACCAATCAAAGATATTTAGGGTGAAATATCACCAAATATATATATAAAATTGTATGACCAAACATCATACCTGATTAGTTAGATGGATCAAAATATATAAATTTATAAAAAATGTGTAAAAATATATGTAAATTATAATGTGACATAAATGGTTTAAATACATACATGAAAGACAAGTAAATGTATGAAAGAATGCACATTTAAAGTAAATGTATATAAAGACAAGATGATCCTATATATTACAAATTATAAACGTGCATAAATACTAATGTGTGTGTATGGCCATATGCATACACACATAGCCAAAAATAAAATAATAATAAATACATATGTATAAACAGACCAGAAAGGTCACAAAGAATGTGAAAGTGTGAAAAATATATATATATAATATATAATAATAAGAGTGCAATTAAAGCACAAAAGTGTAGCTTAAAAGCAACAAAAATAATAAAGATAATAAAGAAAGGGTGAAAAGACATATGAATAGAAAAAAGCATATGATGATCAAAAGCGTGTTACCATGTTGCCATGTACGGACAATGACAATGACAGTTACAATAGATTACATTACGTGTGTGGTGTAATGTATTATAGCAGCGATCAGCGCTGCAAGTCTAAATGTCCCCTAGTGGGACAAGTTAAAAAAAAGGTCATAAAAATGATTTAAAAAAGTGTAAAAATAAAAGTTATAAGTTACATAAACAAAACATGCTTTTTTACTATAATAAGTCTTTTATTATAGGAAAAAAATTAACACGTTAAAAGTACACATATTTGGTATCACCGCGTTCGTAACGACCCCAACTATAAAACTATAATATTATTTTTCCCGCACGGTGAACACTGCAAAAAAAATAAATAAAAAAACAATGTCAGAATCACTATTTTTTGGTCACTACCCCTCCCAAAATATAGAATAAAAAGTGATCATGTACCCCAAAATAGTACCAATAAAAACCAACACCCGTCCCACAAAAAACAAGTCCTTACACCGCTTTTTTGCCTGAAAAATAAAAAAAGTCCTGGTTCCCAGAATATGGTGACACAAAATATATATTTTTTAATAAATAAGTGATTTTATTGCGCAAACGCTGCAAAACATAAAAAAGAACTATATACACTACCGTTCAAAAGTTTAGGGTCACTTAGAAATTTCTTTATTTTTGAAAGAAAGGCAGAGTTTTTTTCAATGAAGATAACATTAAATTAATCAGAAATACACTCTATACATTGTTAATGTGCTAAATGACTATTCTAGCTGCAAACGTCTGGTTTTTAATGCAATATCTACATAGGTGTATAGAAAATGACAATACACTGCAATACATCAAGTCCCCTAGGGGGACAAATAAAATAAGTAAAAAGTAAATAGTTATTATTAGTGAAAACATTTTTATAAATATTTAAAGTCCAAAAAAAAAACTTTTCCCATTTTTTTTCTCTAAAGTAATGTAAAAAAATACACAAAGGTGATATCGCTGTGTCTGTAGAAGTCCGAACTATTACAATATACCATTATTTAACTTGCACAGTGAACGCCGTGAAAAACAAAGAATTTAAAATTGAAAAATCTCAGTTTTTTGGTCACCTTGGCTCTACCAAAAAATGTAATAAAAAGTGCTCAAAAAGTTGTATGTACCAAAAAATGCCCACACACCTCTCAATCGACCAAAAAATTCAAAAAAGTGATGCCTTTTAACAAATTGTTTTTACTTTGTAAAAGTAGTAAAATATATATATAAAAAAACTATATCAATTTGGTATCACCGTAATAGTACTGAGTCGCAGAAAAAATTTAAGTTGCCGTTTTTACTGCACGGTGAAAGCAATAAAAACAAAACCCCCAAAAAAATGGAATCTCAGTTTTTTCCAATTTCAGCCTGCAAAGAATTATATTTTCAGTTTCCCAGTACATGAAATGGTACTTTAAATTATGTCAATAGAAACCACAACTCCTCCTGCAAGAAATAAGCCCCACACCATTCTATTGATGGAAAAATAAAAAAGTTATGGCTCTTGGAAAGCGGGGAGGGAAAAACTAAAAAGAAAAAGCAAAAAATGGATCAGGGTATTGCCGTACTCTGAAGAAATTGCTTTACAAATGTTGGGGTGCTTTTTCCTCCTTTATCCTTGCAAAATGCAACATTTTAGTGGAAAAAATTTTGATATTAATTTTCACGGCCTAATTCTAATAAATTCTGCAAAAGACTTGTGGGGTCTAAATGCTCACCATACCCCTAGATAGATTCCTTAAGTGGTGTCGTTTCCAAAATGGGATCACTTTTTTGTGGTTTCCACTGTTTTGGCCTTTCAGGGGCTTTGCAAATGCAACATGGCACCCAAAAACCATTGTGGGTCCAAACAGCAGTTTATTACCACATATGGCGTATTTCCGTGCAGTTTATTAGCACATGTGGGGTATTGCTGTAATCGGGAGAAGATGCTTTACAAACGTTGGGGAGTTTTTTCTCCTTTATTCCTTGTAAAAATTAGAAATGTCTATGTTTTTTCAGAAAAAAAGTAGATTTTCATCTTCACATACTAATTCAAATAAATTTAGCAAAAAAACTGTGGGTTCAAAATGCAAACTATACCCCTAGATAAATTCCTTGAGGGGTGTAGTTTCCAAAACGTTACTGTTTTGGCACAGCAAGACCTCTTCAAACCTGACCTGGTGCCTAAAATATATTCTAATAAAAAGGAGGCCCCAAAATCCTCTAGGTGCTCCTTTGCTTCTGAAGCCTGTGTTTCAGTCCACTAGCACACTAGAACCACATGTGGGATATTTCTAAAAACTGTAGAATCTGGGCAATAAATATTGAGTTGCATTTCTTGGGTAAAACCTTATGTGGTACAGATTTTTTTTTATTACAAATGAGTTAGCCTGCAGGCCTCAGTTGAGCTTGCTCTGTTTTGGCCTTGCTGAATTAAGTGCATTGTGATATAAGTGGAGTTATAAAACCGGAGTTAAAAAGGGGAGTTAAAGTCCCTCTGAGTAATCTTCTTCTCTTTTACTCTTTCAATTGTTCACTGTTTTTTTGTAACTGGGATAATGGACAGCAAGGTTGGAGGTTTTCTGCAGTGCACAGTTTGCAATATGTATGCATGACTGGAGCCAAAGTTCCAGGGTGAATACCCCTGTGGCAGATGTGAGCATGTTGTTCACCTGGAAGCTCGCATTAGAGACCTGGAGGAGCAAAATGCAACACTGAGGGCGATAGACAATCTTGAGCAGCTCACTGAACAAGCAGTTAGTGGGGTAGAACTGGAGGGTGAAGACATGGGTCAGCAGGATCAGGCAAGTAGCTGGGTTAATGTAGTTAGGGGCAGTAGAAAGGGGTCCAAGAAAAGGAAGGCCAATCCTGTTTCTGATATTCCAAGCAAAATTGCCAAGTTGGGTGATGATGCAAGGGTGTTGGTCTCAGAAATGGAAGCCCTAGTGGATACTGATCTCCCAAACAGCCAGGAGAACAGCCCAGCTAGTAGTCGGCAGGAGGGTAATGCAGGTAAAGCAAGACAATTGGTAGTTGTAGGGGATTCTATAATCAGGAAGACGGATAGAATAATTTGTCGCCAAGACCGCCTCAACCGAATGGTTTGCTGTGTCCCTGGTGCCAGTGTTCGGCATGTGGTGGAAAGGGTGGATAAATTACTGGGAGAGACAGGTGATGATCCAGCTGTTGTGGTCCATGTGGGAACCAATGACAGAATAAATGGTAGGTGGAGATAATTCTAATGAACTGGGCTGCAAGCTGAAGGGAAGGACCTCTAAGATAGTATTCTCTGGAATACTGCCTGTGCCATGCGCATCACAGGAAAGACAGTGGGAGCTCAGGGAGGTAAATGCATGGCTTAAGTCGTGGTGTAGAAAAATTGAAAGGCCAGTTAAAGTGTGTGTTCACAAATGCCAGAAGTCTAGCAAGCAAAATGGGGGAGCTGGAGGCCTTGGTACTGGAGGAACATATAGATATAGTTGGTGTTGCTGAAACATGGCTGGACTCTTCACATGACTGGGCTGTAAACCTACAGGGTCTTACACTGTTTCGGAAAGACAGGGCGAATAGGAAAGGCGGTGGTGTATGTCTGTATGTGAGAAGCGATATGAAGGCGAGTGTGAAAGAGATATTAGAGGGTGAAGATTGCGAGGAGATTGAAACCTTGTGGGTGGAATTACAAAGGGAGGTAAACAGTGAAAAAATTACTTTTGTTGTAATCTATAGACCCCCCAATATAACCGAGGATATGCAAGCTCAGCTATATAAACAGATGGAGCGGGCTGCACAGGCTGGTACTGTAGTGATAATGGGAGATTTTAATTACCGGGATATTAATTGGTGTCATGGTTCGGCTTCAACTGCAAAAGGGTAGAAATTTCCTCAACCTGTTGCAGGAAAATTTTATGGGCCAGTTTGTGGTAGACCCGACTAGAGGTGAAGCTCTGTTGGATCTGGTCATTTCTAATAATGCAGAGCTTGTTGGGAATGTCAATGTTCGTGAAAACCTCGGTAACAGTGATCACAATATAGTTACATTTTACCTATACTGTAAAAAACAAACACTGGCTGGGAGGGCAAAAACACTTCGTTTTAAGAAAGCCAATTTCCCCAGGATGAGGGCTGCAATTCAGGATATAGACTGGGAAGAACTAATGTCAAATAATGGTACAAATGAAAAATGGGAGATTTTCAAATCTACTTTGGGTAATTATGGTGCAAAATTTATTCCTATAGGTAACAAGTATAAACGACTAAAATTAAGCCCCACATGGCTTACACCTTCTGTAAAAAGGGCAATAGATGACAAAAAAAGGGCATTTGAAAAACACAAATCTGAGGGTACAGCTGCAGCCTTTTTAAATTATAAAGAGCTTAATAAAATCTGTAAAAAGGTAATAAAATCAGCAAAAATACAAAACGAAAGGCGGGTGGCCAAGGATAGTAAAACAAATCCCAAAAAATTCTTCAAGTATGTAAATGCAAGAAAGCCAAGGTCTGAACATGTAGGACCCCTAGATAGTGGTAATGGGGAGTTGGTAACAGGGGATCAAGAAAAGGCAAAGTTACTAAATGAGTTCTTTAGCTCTGTATATACAACAGAAGAAAGAGCAGCTGATGTAGCTGGTGCCAGTGCTGTTAATATATCAGAAGATATACTGAATTGGCTGAATGTAGATATGGTCCAAGCTAAATTAAATAAAATAAATGTACACAAGGCCCTGGGACCAGATGGGTTACACCCTAGAGTTCTTAAAGAGCTTAGTTCAGTTATTTCTGTCCCCCTCTTCATAATATTTAGAGATTCTCAAATGTGGTGCCTATTTTCAAAAAGGGCTCTAGGTCTTCCCCAGGTACTTATAGACACGTAAGCTTAACATCCTGTAAAGCATCTGCCAGACACAGCTTCTGTGTCGACGCCCGTGGTTAATCAGTCTGCATCTGCTCCTAGGTCTGATAGAGTGACTCGATCTGCTACCACTCAGGCTGGTAAGCTGAGGAGTGGGAGAACCTATCACAGCCTGGCCAGATGGTTCTAGCTCCCGCCCTCGGTCTATTTATACCTTCATTTCCTGCTGTCGTTTGCCTGTGATTCTTTCCTGTTTCTTGGCTCTGCTGCTCCTGCTATTACTATTGACCTTGCTTCGTTTTGACCCTGGCTTTACCTACTACGCTCCTGCTCTGTGTTTGATACCTCGTACACTCCTGGTTTGACTCGGCTCGTTCACTACTCCTGTTGCTCACGGTGTTGCATGGGCAACTGCCCCATTTCCCTTAGCTTCTGTGTACCCTTGTCTGTTTGTCTGTCGTGCACATATTGAGCGTAGGGACCGTCGCCCAGTTGTACGCCGTCGCCTAGGACGGGCCGTGCAAGTAGGCAGGGATTGAGTGGCGGGTAGATTAGGGCTCACCTGTCTGTCTCCCTACCCCGACATTACACATCCATTGTGGGAAAAATGTTTGAGGGGCTATTGAGGGACTATATACAGGATTATGTGACAAAAAATAGTATTATAAGTGACAGCCAGCACGGTTTTACTAAGGACAGAAATTGTCAAACCAACCTGATTTGTTTTTATGAAGAGGTGAGCAGAAGCTTAGACAGAGGGGCCGCTGTGGATATAGTGTTTTTGGACTTTGCAAAGGTATTTGACACTGTTCCTCATAGATGTCTGTGACGTGGGGTTCGTGGACCCACTGGGCCGTACCCTCTTGGCGGTAAGGCAGCTGGCCAACAGGACGCAGGTCAAAGTCTATAGTTCGTATAGGGTACCTGTGGCAGCTCAGATAGTAGCGAGGCAGACTAGGCAGGAACTTGGCAGCAGTTGGACGACAGGTGTGGAGAGGCAGGTCAGGCGTAGAATACAGCACAGCATGGCTGCAGCAAGCACAACACTAGATTCAGAATCCAGGAACAGAAACAGGAAAACATTGCGAGCAGGAAACACTAGGGGGCCATTTGCAAGACAGACTAGGGATACAACAACAAAGTTCAGGCATAGAACTAGGGGGCTGGACCTCTCTTATGGTCCAGAGTACTCCCAGGTCAGAGGTCAGGAACGAGGTCCAGTGTGCGCGCTGCCCCTTTAAGAGCGGGCACTCGCACCCTACGGGATCCGGCATTGGTGAGTAGACGCGAGCTCTGGCTTCTCCTGAGGAGGAGGCTGGGACCAGCGCTCGCCGACTCGTGGCTGCGGCTGTCAGGGGAGGAACGGAGCTGACAGCACGCACCCACGGACATGACAATGTCTAATGGGTAAATTAAGGACTATAGGTTTAGAAAGTATAGTTTGTAATTGGATTGAGAATTGGCTCAAGGACCGTGTAGCGTCCATGGCCGCGGGCCGTCGGGTCTACTTACCTCCTGACGCCCGCAGCCATGGATCTGTGAGCGCTGGTCCCCATCTCTTTCCTAGGAGACGCCAGCGCTCACTTCCGCTCAGGTCTGCTGTGTCCCGTAGGGTGCACGCGCACGCTCGTGCCCGCTCTTAAAGGGCCAGCGTGCACATGAAAGAAATCCTCATCATCAACACACATGATTTCCTGGAATATAAGAAGGCCCCAGCCCGTCTGATCCTTGCCTGAGCATTTATTAGTTTATCCCAAGTCTGTCTTGCAAATGGTCCCTTAGTGTTTTCCGTTCCAGTTGTTACCCGTGCCCTGTTACCTGTTCCTGTATCCCGTGCTGTGTTCTTGTTCCTGTGCCTACTAGTTGGAGTTGTGTCTACTGCACCTGCTGTTGTTTACCATGTCCTGTGTCATCCGCCACGTCCTGTGTCATCTGCCACGTCCAGAGGGATTCGCCACGTCTGGCGCAACCTGCGGCACCTGCTGTCATCTGCCACGTCCAGAGGGATTCGCCACGTCTGGCGCAACTTGCGGCACCTGTTGTCATCCACGTCTGGCGTTACATGCTGTACCCACCTCCATCCGTGCCAGAGCTGCGGCCACTGTCTTGACTATCCAGGTATCCTTGTGCGGGACTTTGTATTGCTGGGGTTCCCTGTTGTTTGGCCAGCTGCCTCCCTGCTACGGCGGTGCGACCTAGTGGGTCCACATACCCACAAACCGTGACAGACCGTATCCAGAGAGTTGTGGTCAATGATTCCTACTCTGAATGGTCCCCGGTTATAAGTGGTGTACCCCAGGGTTCCGTGCTGGGACCACTATTATTCAAATTATTTATTAATGATATAGAGGATGGGATTAATAGCACTATTTCTATTTTTGCAGATGACACCAAGCTATGTAGTAATGTTCAGTCTATGGAAGATGTTCATGAATTTCAAGCGGATTTAAACAAACTAAGGGCCTGTTCACATCACCGTTCATTTCCGTTTCGGGGTTCCGTCGGAGGTTTCCGTCGGGTGAACCCTGCAACGTGAAGTGAAAGTGAAAGCACAGCTTCCGTTTCAGTCACCATTGATCTCAATGGTGACGGAAACATCGCTAATGGTTTCCGTTCGTCACCATTCCGGCAGGTTTCCGGTTTTCCGACGGAATCAATAGCGTAGTCGACTCAGCTATTGATGCCTAGGGGGAGCTACATTGGGGGAGTCCCTTGTTGAGAAGGATCTGGGTGTACTTGTAGATCATAAACCAAATAACAGCATGCAATGTCAATCATCTGCTTCAAAGGCCAGCAAGATATTGTCGTGTATTAAAAGAGGCATGGACTTGCGGGACAGGGATATAATATTACCACTTTACAAAGCATTAGTGAGGCCTCATCTACACCGCGTTCCAAATTATTATGCAAATGTTATTTTCCGCTGATTTTCCTAAATAGTCGATGCAAATTACAGTCGGTATAATCTTGAAGCCATCAACCGTTGGAGTATAATGCGAATTTTATTGAACAAATCTCCTAATGATAAACAGATTTTTTTTTAGAAGTAAAAAACTCAAAATGCACTGTTTCAAATTATAATGCACAACAGAGATCAAAACATTTTAAAGGTTGTAAAGAGAACTAAAATGGTAATTTGTTGAATTTGCAGCATCAGGTCATATTTACAGAAATCAAAAGCTCTTTCAGTCAAAAAAAAACTTAACAATACTTGCATCCATTGAATTTGTGAGTATTTGGACAGTTTCTGCTTGAATATCTTTGCAGGATGTCAGAATAACCTCCCAGATATTTTGCTTGAGGATGCTTCAAAGGTTCTCAATAGGGTTGAGATCAGGGGAACATGGGTTTCTCTCCTTTTATGCCCGTAGCAGCCAATGACACAGAGGTATCTTTGCAGCATGAGATGGTGCATTGTCATGCATGAAGATAATTTTGCTACGGAAGGCACGGTTCTTTTTGTACCACGGAAGAAAGTGGTCAGTCATAAACTCTACATACTTTGCAGAGGTCATTTTCACACCGTCAGGGACCCTAAAGGGGCCTACCAGCTCTCTCGCCATGATTCCAGCCCAAAGCATGACTCCGCCACCTCCTTTCTGACGTCGCAGCCTTGTTGGGACATGGTGGCCATTCACCAACCATCCACTACTCCATCCATCTGGACCATCCAGGGTTGCACGGCACTCATCAGTAAACAACACGGTTTGAAAATTAGTCTTCATGTATTTCTGAGCCCGCTGCAACCGTTTCTGCTTGTGAGCATTGTTTAGGGGTGGCCGAATAATAGCTTTATGCACACTTGCAAACCTCTGGAGGATCCTACACCTTGAGGTTCGCGGGACTCCAGAGGCAGCAGCGGCTTCAAATACCTGTTTGCTGCTTTGCAATGGCATTTTAGCAGCTGCTCTCCTAATCCTATCAATTTGTCTGGCAGAAACCTTCCTCATTATGCCTTTATCTGAACAAACCCGTCTGTGCTCTGAATCAGCCACAGATCTTTTCACAGTACGATGATCACACTTAAGTTTTCTTGAAATATCCAATGTTTTCATACCTTGTCCAAGGTATTGCACTATTTCACGCTTTTCGACAGCAGAGAGATACTTTTTCTTTCCCATATTGCTTGAAACCTGTGGCCTACTTAATAATGTGGAACGTCCTTCTTAAGTAGTTTTCCTTTGATTGGGCACACCTGGCAAACTAATTATCACAGGTGTCTGAGATTGATTGCAATGATCCAAAGAGCCCTAAGACACAATACCATCCATGAGTTTAATTGAAAAACAAATAATTAAATGTTTATGACACTTAAATCTAATGTGCATAATAATTTGGAACACGGTGTAGAATATGCAGTTTAGTTCTGGGCTCCAGTTCATAGAAAGGATGCCCTGGAGTTAGAAAAAAATACAAAGAAGAGCAGTAAAGCTAATAAGGGGCATGGAGAATCTAAGTTATGAGGAAAGATTAAAAGAATTAAACCTATTTAGCCTTGAAAAGAGACGACTAAGGGGGGGGGGGGGGGGGACATGATTTATTTCTATAAAAATATTAATGGCACATACAAAATACAAAAACAAGGGGGCACTCTCTGGAGAGATAAAGGTTCAAAATGCAGAGGCGAGAAGCCTTCTTTACTGTGAGAACTGTGAATATATGGAATAGTCTACTGCAGGAGCTGGTCACAGCAGGGACAGTAGATGGCTTTAAAAAAGGCTTGGATAATTTTCTAGAACTAAAAAATATTAGCTCCTATGTGTAGAAATTTTTCCCTTCCCTTTACCCATCCCTTGGTTGAACTTGATGGACATGTGTCTTTTTTCAACCGTTACAAACTATGTAACTATGTATTATGCACATATGGGGGCATTATACTGTATGGAGGGGGGGGGCTGATATGGTGGCATTTATTGGGGGCATTATACTGTGTTGGGCAGCTATGAGGGGCATTATACTGTATAGGGGGGCTGATATGTTGGCAGCTATGGGGGCATTACACTGTGCGGCGACAGGTATGGGGGCATTATACTGAATGTGGTGCTGATATGGTGGCAGCTATGAGGGGCATTACACTGTGAGGGGACAGCTATGGGAGCATTATACTGTAGGGGGGCTGATATGGTGGCAGCTATGGGGGGCATTACACTGTGGGGAGACAGCTATGAGGCACTATACTATGTGGGGTAGCTAAGGGGGGCATTATACTGTGTGGGGGGGCGGCTATGAGTGGCATTATACTGTATGGGGCTGCTATGGGGACATTAAACTGTGGGGCGACAGGTATGGCGGCATTATACTGTATAGGGTGCTGATATGGTGGCAGCTATGGGGGCATTACACTGTGGGGAGACAGCTATGGGGGCATTACACTGTGGAGCGACAGGTATCGAGGCATTATACTGTATGGGGGGCTGATATGGTGGCAGCTATGGGGGCATTAAACTGTGGGGAGACAGCTATGGGGGCATTATACTGTGTGGGGCAGCTAAGGGGGCATTACACTGTGTGGGGGCAGCTATGAGGGGCAATATACTGTATGGGGGCATTATACTATATAGGGGGAATTATACTGTGTTGGGCAGCTATGAGGAGCATTATACTGTATGGGGTCTGCTATGGGGGCTTTATATTGTGTGGGGCAGCTATTGGGGCATTAAACTGTGGGGGGCAGCTAAGGGGAGAATTATACTGTGTGGGGGCTGCTTAGGGGGCATTATACTGTATGGGTCTGCTATGGGGGCATTATACTGTATGGAGTCTGCTATGGGGGCATTATACTGTATGGGGACTATTATGGGGCATTTATGGGGGGCATTATACTGTGTTGGGCAGCTATGGGGGGCATTATACTGTGTGGGGCAGCTATGGGGGCATTATACTGTGTGGGGCAGCTATGGGGGCATTATACTGTATGGGGTCTGCTATGGGGCTTTATACTGTGTGGGGCAGCTATGGGGGCATCACACTGTGGGGGGCAGCTAAGGGGATAATTATACTGTGTGGGGGCTGCTTAGGGGGCATTATACTGTATGGGGTCTGATATGGGGGCATTATACTGTATGGGGTCTGCTATGGGGGCATTATACGGTTTGGGGTCTGCTATGGGGCATTATACTGTATGGGGCTGCTATAGGGGCATTTATAGGGGCATTGTACTGTGTTGGGCAGCTATGGGGGCATTAAACTGTGTGGGGCAGCTATAGGGGGAATTATACTGTATGGGGGGCATTACACTGTGTGGGGGGGCAGCTATGGGAGCATTATACTGTATGGGGGCAGCTGCGGGGGGCTTTTTACTGTGTGGGGGCGGCTATGGCGGGTATTATACTGTGTGGGCATCCATGGGGGCTGTTGGGCAAGGCTGCTGGGCATAGGTGCGGCAGGGTTCTTGTAGTGTTGGGGAAGGGTAGGGTGCCAAAGCTGAATTCTTGCCCCAGGGCCCACGAGCCTTTAGCTACGCCCCTGTCTGGGTCTCTCACCTATTGGGATCTAGTTACCTCCTCCGCTGATGGAGGAGTGGCCGCACTTTTGCACAGACCTCTACATCGAAGTCTATGGAAGTTACGCTAATAGCAAACAAGCAGCAAACTCTTGATAGCTAGGGTATATTCACACGTTTACAAAAAACAGCTGAACGGAACGCCGTTTTTCCCGTTGAAATCAATGAGCAGATGTTTGGAGGTGTTCAGCCCCCGCATTTTTAGCTGTTTTTCGGGGCGTTTACGGCCCGAACAACGGCCGAAAGTAGCCCGTGTGAACATACCCTAAAGCAGGGGTCTCAAACTCGGCCGGGTAAGTGGGCCGCATATAGAAAAAATGGGAAGTTGACGGGCCGCATTACTTTCAAATTTGATACAATACAAAATTATTGTTAATCAATTAGTTATTTGAACTACTATAACACTATATTACTAGAATAATAATACTACATTACTATAATAATAGCGCTAGGTTTAAAATTTGAGATATTTCTCCACGTGCTTATTTCAACAATCCAGCTTTCCAGTTTGTGTCGCCAAATGCAGTCCGGCGGCTCAGTTAGCACCCTTTTTAGATAGTGCCGCAGTGCCCTCTGTGGATGCTGCCGCAGTGCCCTCTGTGGATGCTGCCGCAGTGCCCTCTGTGGATGCTGCCGCAGTGCTCTCTGTGGATAATGCAACACACCCCTAGATAAGGCCACAGTGCCCTCTGTATATAAGGCCACAGTGCCCTCTGTAGATAAGGCCACAGTGCCCTCTGTAGATAAGGCCACAGTGCCCTCTGTAGATAAGGCCACAGTGCCCTCTGTAGATAAGGCCACAGTGCCCTCTGTAGATAAGGCCACAGTGCCCTCTGTAGATAATGCAACACACCCCTAGATAATGCCAGTGTCCTCTTCAGATACTGTCACACACCCACTTGTAGATAACGCCACAATGCCCTCTGTAGAGGCTGCCACAGTGCCCTCTGTAGAGGCTGCCAAAGTGCCCTCTGTAGAGGCTGCCCCAGTGCCCTCTGTAGAGGCTGCCCCAGTGCCCTCTGTAGAGGCTGCCCCAGTGATGTCAGGGGCTTGCCCAGAGCTGGAGTCCCAGGCAGAGCGCTAGTAGGCTCTTCCTGGGACTCCAGCTGTGCTCCTGACATCACTGGGACTCCTGCTCTGGGGAAGCCCCTGACATCATTGTCGATGTATGGACAGAGGATGTCAGAGGCTTCCCCAGAGTCCCGGAGCAGAGCCGATAATAGCGCTCTGCCCGGGACTCCGCTCTGGGGAAGACCCTGACACACTGTTCACATATGGGCAGCGATGTCAGGGAATTCCACAGAGTCCCGGAGCAGAGCCTGTACTAGCGCTCTGCCCGGGACTCCGGCTCTGGGGAAGCCCCAGACATCGCTGTTCATATGTGGACAGCGGTCAGGGAATTCCACAGAGTCCAGGAGCAGAGCCGACACCAGCGCTCTGCTCCGGGCAAGACCCTAACACACTGTCCATATATGGGCAGCGATGTCAGGGAATTCCACAGAGTCCCGGAGCAGAGCGGCTCTTGGCCCCGCGGGCCGCAGATGACAGCCCCAGGGGCCGCATGTGACCCGCGGGCCGCGGGCTTGAGACCCCTGCCCTAAAGGGTCCCACAGTGCTGCCGAACCTATCAGGCTTTTATGGAATTTCCTGTGATTATGCCATACATTCCTAAAGTAGGAATACCCCTATAACCTCATTTTTCCGTTTTCAATATTTTTTCCTCCCCGCATTGCAAGAGCCATCCATTTTTTCATTTTCTGTCAATGGAACGGTGTGAAGGCTTATTTTTGGCAGGGGGAGTTGTAGTTTTTATTGGCACGATTTAAAGTAGCATGTAATGTACTGGGAAACAAAACTGAGATTCCTCCATTGTTTTTTTGGGTTCCGCTTTCACCGTGCGATAAAAGACAACTTAACTTTATTCTGAAGGTTAAAACTATTACGGCAATACCAAATTTACAGTGAAGGAAATAAGTATTTGATCCCTTGCTGATTTTGTAAGTTTGCCCACTGTCAAAGACATGAAAAGTCTATAATTTTTAGGCTAGGTTAATTTTACCAGTGAGAGATAGTTTATATTAAATAGAACAACTGAAAATCACATTGTCAAAATTATATGTATTTATTAGCATTGTGCACAGAGAAATTAGTATTTGGACCCTTTGGCAAACAAGACTTAATACTTGGTGGCAAAACCCTTGTTGGCAAGCACAGCAGTCAGACGTTTTTTGTAGTTGATGATGAGGTTTGCACACATGTTAGGCCACTCCATGACCTTAATGTGCTTCTTTTTGAGCCACTCCTTTGTTGCCTTGGCTGTATGTTTCGGGTCATTGTCGTGCTGGAAGACCCAGCCACGAGCCATTTTTAATGTCCTGGTGGAGGGAAGGAGGTTGTCACTCAGGATTTGACGGTACATGGCTCCATCCATTCTCCCATTGATGCGGTGAAGTAGTCCTGTGCCCTTAGCAGAGAAACACCCTCAAAACATAATGTTTCCACCTCCATGCTTGACAGTGGGGATGGTGTTCTTTGGGTCATAGGCAGCATTTCTCTTCAAACACAGCGAGTTGAGTTAATGCCAAAGAGCTAAATTTTAGTCTCATCTGACCACAGCACCTTCTCCCAATCACTCTCAGAATCATCCAGATGTTCATTTGCAAACTTCAGACGGGCCTGTACATGTGCCTTCTTGAGCAGGGGGACCTTGCGGGCACTGCAGGATTTTAATCCATTATGGCGTAATGTGTTACCAATGGTTTTCTTGGTGACTGTGGTCCCAGCTGCCTTGAGATCATTAACAAGTTCCTCCCGTGTAATTTTCGGCTGAGCTCTCACCTTCCTCAGGATCAAGGATACCCCACGAGGTGAGATTTTGCATGGAGCCCCAGATCGATGTCGATTGACAGTCATTTTGTATGTCTTCCTTTTTCTTACTATTGCAGCAACAGTTGTCTCCTCACCCAGCGTCTTACTTATGGTTTTGTAGCCCATTCCAGCCTTGTGTAGGTCTATGATCTTGTCCCTGACATCCTTAGAAAGCTCTTTGGTCTTGCCCATGTTGTAGAGGTTAGAGTCAGACTGATTAATTGAGTCTGTGGACAGGAGTCTTTTATACAGGTGACCATGTAAGACAGCTGTCTTTAATGCAGGCACCAAGTTGATTTGGAGCGTGTAACTGGTCTGGAGGAGGCTGAACTCTTAATGGTTGGTAGGGGATCAAATACTTATTTCTCTGTGCACAATGCAAATAAATATATATCATTTTGACAATGTGATTTTCTGTTTTTTTTTTATATAATCTATCTCTCACTGGTAAAATTAACCTAGCCTAAAAAATCTAGACTGTTCATGTCTTTGACAGTGGGCAAACTTACAAAATCAGCAAGGGATCAAATACTTATTTCCTTCACTGTATATTGGTTTTTATATGTTTTACTAGTTTTACTAAGAAAAAAAAACTATTTGTTTTTATTGGTACCAGTATTTGGTACTTAAGGTTTTTTGATCACTTTTTATGACATTTTTTTTTTAAAGCTAAGGTAACAAAAAACAGCAATTCTGGCATTTTTGGGGGCTTTTTACGGTGTTCTGTGCTTATAAAAATGATGTTATGTAATAGTTTGGACTTTTACGGATGTGGCAATACCAATTATGTTTTATTTTTTTACTTTTGATATTTTATTTATTGTACGTTAATAAAAACTTTATTTTACACGTTTTGTTAGTCCCTATAGGTGACTTAAACCAGCGATTTTAGATCAAGAGCACAATACACTGCAATTCTGAAGTATTGCAGTTCTATTTCGAATTGTACCTCCTATTAAGCTCTGCCACGTACAGTGTCATCATGGTGCGTCAAGAGGTTAATACTTCAGAACACTGTGGTTGACTTACACAATGTATGAGGCCTACAGTGGTAATATACACCTGTAGTAATGATGACAAATGTGCTGATGTCATAAATACATATGTTTATGACATAAAGACGATTCCATATTAAATTTTACTGCCACTATCCGTGCCATATTTGATGCGACTGAGGACCTTGAGCTTGACTTCTCCACCAATGCCTACCTTGATGCAGTTTGGAGGTTCTAGCAGGGAAGCCCCTTTACCCATGATCGCTTCTTCATCACAGTGATGCCATCTTCTTCATATGGGTTAGGGTGTGTTCACATCAGCGTTGGTTTCCGTTGATGGGTTTCGCTAGACCTTTCCATCGGAGGAACCCATCAACGGAAAGGCAAACGGAAATCATAGCTTCTGTTTGGTTTCAATGGTAATGCTTCCGTTGAAAATGGCTTCCATTTGTTTCCGTTCCATAAGGTTTCCCTTTTTTTGACAGAAACAATAACGTACCGCCAAAAAAACTGAAACCTTTTGAAACGGCTCCGTTTGCCTTTCCGTTGATGGGTTCCTCCGACGGAAAGGTCTAGCGAAACCCATCAACGGAAGGGTGACGCAGATGTGAACAAGTCCTTATTTACTTTAGACCACCCCTTTGCATATGCTGTTGGCGCATATAAATATAATAGAGGGGGGTTTTCAGCATGACATCCCCCTCTATTAGCCAATGCGGAGACAGCTGCTAGAAAAAAGGCATCTGGAGGACCGGTTTCATCTGTGCATTACATGGAAAGCCTATTAATTTCAATGGGTGCCAAGAAAGAAAGAAGAGATCCGCAGGCCAACCAGATCCGCTGAATTAAGTGTTTAACCCCTTAATGACCGCCGATTAGCCTTTACACGGCGGTCATTAATTGGTTTTATTCTACAGCGCCGCTATTCCACGGCACTGCTGTAGAATAAAGTAAACAGAGCAGGGAGCCGTGAAATCTCCTTGCTCTCAGCTGCCAGAGGCAGCTGAGGGCTGGGGGCGTCCCTGCTCTGCCGGGTGATATCGATATTAGTATCGATCTCACCCGTTTAACCCCTCCGATGCGGTGCACAATAGCGTGCACCGCATCTGAGTGGTTTTGGAGAGAGGGAGGGAGCTCCCTCTCATCCCACCGACACCCGGCGATAAAATCGCTGAGTGTCTGTGTCTTCTATGGCAGCCGGGGATCTAATAAAGGCCCCCAGGTCTGCCTGGAGCGAATGCCTGCTAGATCATGCCGCAGGCATGACCTAGCAGATGCCTGTCCGTTTTAAATGGACAGGCAGTAATACACTGCAATACAAAAGTATTGCAGTGTATTATAATAGCGATCGGAGGATAGTGAAGATCCCTAGTGGGACTAGTATAAAAGTAAAAAAAGTTTAATAAAGTTAATTAAAAAAAAAGTGAAAAAAATAAATAAATGAAAAACCCACTTTTTCCCCTTACAAAATGCTTTACTATATAAAAAAAACTACAATAAAGCAAAAAAGTTACACATATTTGGTATCGCCGCGTCCGTATCGACCCCGACTATAAAGCGGTTACATTATTTAACCCGCACTGTGAACGCCGTAAAAAATAAAATAAAAAACAATGGAAAAATTGCTGTTTTCTGTTAATCCTGACTTTTAATGTGATAAAAAGTGATCAAAAAGTCGCATCTACTCTCAAATGGTACCAGCTATGCCGACGCAAAAATAAAAAAGTTATAGCTCTTCGAATGTGACAATGGAAAAATGTAAAAAATGGCTTGGACATTAGGGCCCAGAATGCAAGCAGGGGGAAGGGGTTAATGTTGTTCATTGTAATCTCATTCATTGTAAATCTGGCAAAATGCACAAATTCTGTTCATAGTATGCTAAGTTGTATGTTGGAACTTTCTAAGTCCAGAGGCAGGGCAATCCTCCAGCCATGGGTTCCCTAGAGGTTTCATCCACTGGGGGATTTTCCTCACCTGCGTGCTGGAGCGTGACTCTTCGTCAGTCGTAGGTTTGCCATTTTCGGTGTGGTAATATAATGTTAAATAAAGATTTGACCATCTAACACCAAAAAAAAGTGTTTTGCGTATTTCTTTTTTTGGGTTGATTCTTTTTGTTTTGGACTCTGGGTCTATCACATATCACAAGTTGTAAGGCCAGATATCTACTTCCCACAGAAGAAAATAACCTACCCCCGAGTTTTTGACACTGTTGGGTCTTATTGTTGCGCCACTAAACAAAATCCGACTGGCTCCTAAACGCTTCATTATTTTATCCATCCCTTCCATACAGTCCACAAATAATACTGCAATGTTGTAGTACCAGCAATATCAGTGCCATGTAACGGATCAAGCCATGTTATGCCTATATACCTAGAGTCATGTTTCAAGGCTCTATAAGGGGCAGTTCACACTGAGGTTTTTGTGAGGTGAAAAAATTTGCCTTTAAAATTCCTTCTGGATTTGTGAGGCAGATTTCAAAATGTTAGCGTTTTTTGACTCTTTCTTTTTATTGCATTTCTTTGCTACGTTCTTTGCCATGTTTTTTTAAAGCGTGTTTTAAAATGAATTAAATACAAAAACTGTGCCAAAAACTCTTCAAACGGGCCGTGCATTTTTTTCTGCCTCTTATTGATTTCAATGGAGTCAGAGGTGGAAACTGTTTCAAGAAAGAGCATACCACTATCCTTTCTGCGAGCAGTCAGAAGTCGCAGCCGAAAAAAACCACTTGTGCCTCTGATTGAAATCAATGGGAGGGGGTGATTTGGGGAGTTGGCGCTGATTCCGACTCCAAGTCAAAATTAGTGCTGAAAAACGCTGTGTGAACTGACCCCAAGTATGAATTCACATGCGGCAGATTTGAGAGGTGCAGTACCACAGTTACACATAATAATACAGTTACATGTCATAGAGTACGCTGAGAAGTGTAGTACCACAGTCACACATAATAATACAGTTACGTGTCATAAAGTAGGCTGAGAGGTGTAGTACCACAGTCACACATAATAATACAGTTACAGGTCGTAGAGTACGCTGAGAGGTGTAGTACCACAGTCACACGTAATAATAAAGTTACGTGTCAGAGTAGGCTGAGAGGTGTAGTACCACAGTCACACGTAATAATACAGTTACATGTCAGAGTACGCTGAGAGGTGTAGTACCACAGTCACACATAATAATACAGTTACGTGTCATAGAGTACGCTGAGAGGTGTAGTACCACAGTCACACATAATAATACAATGACATGTCAGAGTACGCTGAGAGGTGTAGTACCACAGTCACACATAATAATACAGTTACATGTCATAGAGTACGCTGAGAGGTGTAGTACCACAGTTACACATAATAATACAGTTACATGTCATAGAGTACGCTGAGAGGTGTAGTACCACAGTCACACATAATAATACAGTTACATGTCATAGAGTACGCTGAGAGGTGTAGTACCACAGTCACACATAATAATACAGTTACATGTCAAAGAGTACGCTGAGAGGTGTAGTACCACAGTCACACATAATAATACAGTTACGTGTCATAGAGTATGCTGAGAGGTGTAGTACCACAGTCACACGTAATAATACAGTTACGTGTCATAGAGTACGCTGAGAGGTGTAGTGCCACAGACACACATAATAATACAGTTACATGTCATAGAGTACGCTGAGAGGTGTAGTACCACAGTCACACATAATAATACAGTTACATGTCATAGAGTACGCTGGGAGATGTAGTACCACAGTCACACATAATAATACAGTTACATGTCAGAGTACGCTGAGCGGTGTAGTACCTCAGTCACACATAATAATACAGTTACATGTCATAGAGTACGCTGAGAGGTGTAGTACCACAGTCACACATAATAATACAGTTACATGTCAGAGTACGCTGAGCGGTGTAGTACCACAGTCACACATAATAATACAGTTACATGTCATAGAGTACGCTGAGAGGTGTAGTACCACAGTCACACATAATAATACA
Source organism: Rhinoderma darwinii (assembly GCF_050947455.1). Lineage (NCBI taxonomy): Eukaryota > Metazoa > Chordata > Amphibia > Anura > Rhinodermatidae > Rhinoderma > Rhinoderma darwinii. Next base: position 273,684,825 of record NC_134687.1, on the reverse strand, counting down.
GTTACATGTCAGAGAGTACGCTGAGAGGTCTAGTACCACAGTCACACGTAATAATACAGTTACGTGTCATAGAGTACGCTGAGAGGTGTAGTGCCACAGTCACACATAATAATACAGTTACATGTCATAGAGTACGCTGAGAGGTGTAGTACCACAGTCACACATAATAATACAGTGACATGTCAGAGTACGCTGAGAGGTGTAGTACCACAGTCACACATAATAATACAGTTACATGTCATAGAGTACGCTGAGAGGTGTAGTACCACAGTCACACGTAATAATACAGTTACGTGTCATAGAGTAGGCTGAGAGGTGTAGTACCACAGTCACACGTAATAATACAGTTACATGTCAGAGTACGCTGAGAGGTGTAGTACCACAGTCACACATAATAATACAGTTACGTGTCATAGAGTACGCTGGGAGATGTAGTACCACAGTCACACATAATAATACAGTTACATGTCATAGAGTACGCTGAGAGGTGTAGTACCACTGTCACACATAATAATACAGTTACATGTCATAGAGTACGCTGAGAGGTGTAGTACCACAGTCACACATAATAATACAGTTACATGTCATAGAGTACGCTGAGAGGTGTAGTACCACAGTCACACATAATAATACAGTTACGTGTCATAGTGTACGCTGGGAGGTGTAGTACCACAGTCACATAATAATACAGTGACATGTCATAGAGTACGCTGAGAGGTGTAGTACCACAGTCACACATAATAATACAGTTACATGTCATAGAGTACGCTGAGAGGTGTAGTACCACAGTCACACATAATAATACAGTTACATGTCATAGAGTACGCTGAGAGGTGTAGTACCACAGTCACACATAATAATACAGTTACATGTCATAGAGTACGCTGAGAGGTGTAGTACCACAGTCACACATAATAATACAGTTTCGTGTCATAGTGTACGCTGGGAGGTGTAGTACCACAGTCACATAATAATACAGTTACATGTCATAGAGTACGCTGAGAGGTGTAGTACCACAGTCACACATAATAATACAGTTACATGTCGTAGAGTACGCTGAGAGGTGTAGTACCACAGTCACACGTAATAATACAGTTACGTGTCATAGAGTAGGCGGAGAGGTGTAGTACCACAGTCACACATAATAATATAGTTACATGTCATAGAGTACGCTGAGAGGTGTAGTACCACAGTCACGCATAATAATACTGTTACATGTCATAGAGTACGCTGAGAGGTGTAGTACCACAGTCACACATAATAATACAGTTACATGTCAGAGTACGCTGAGAAGTGTAGTACCACAGTCACACATAATAATACAGTTACATGTCAGAGTACGCTGAGAGGTGTAGTACTACAGTCACACATAATAATACAGTTACATGTAATAGAGTACGCTGAGAGGTGTAGTACCACAGTCACACATAATAATACAGTTACATGTCATAGAGTACGCTGAGAGCTGTAGTACCACAGTCACACGTAATAATACAGTTACATGTCATAGAGTACGCTGAGCGGTGTAGTACCACAGTCACACATTTTAATACAGTTACATGTCATAGAGTACGCTGAGAGTTGTAGTACCACCGTCACACATAATAATACAGTTACATGTCATAGAGTACGCTGAGAGGCGTAGTACCACAGTCACACATAATAATACAGTTACATGTCATAGAGTAGGCTGAGAAGTGTAGTACCACAGTCACACATAATAATACAGTTACATGTAATAGAGTACGCTGAGAGGTGTAGTACCACAGTCACACATAATAATACAGTTACATGTCATAGAGTAGGCTGAGAGGTGTAGTACCACAGTCACACATAATAATACAGTTACATGTAATAGAGTACGCTGAGAGGTGTAGTACCACAGTCACACATAATAATACAGTTACATGTCATAGAGTACGCTGAGAGGTATAGTACCACAGTCACACATAATAATACAGTTACATGTCATAGAGTACGCTGGGAGGTATAGTACCACAGTCACACATAATAATACAGTTACATGTCATAGAGTACGCGGAGAGGTGTAGTACCACTGTCACGCATAATAATACAGTTACATGTCAGAGTACGCTGAGAGGTGTAGTACCACAGTCACGCATAATAATACAGTTACATGTCATAGAGTACACTGAGAGGTGTAGTACCACAGTCACACATAATAATACAGTTACATGTCATAGAGTACGCTGAGAGGTGTAGTACCACAGTCACGCATAATAATACAGTTACATGTCATAGAGTACGCTGAGAGGTGTAGTACCACAGTCACACGTAATAATACAGTTACGTGTCATAGAGTACGCTGAGAGGTGTAGTACCACAGTCACACATAATAATACAGTTACATGTCATAGAGTACGCTGAGAGGTGTAGTACCACAGTCACGCATAATAATACAGTTACATGTCATAGAGTACGCTGAGAGGTGTAGTACCACAGTCACGCATAATAATACAGTTATGTGTCATAGAGTACGCTGAGAGGTGTAGTACCACAGTCATACGTAATAATACAGTTACGTGTCATAGAGTAGGCTGAGAGGTGTAGTACCACAGTCACACATAATAATACAGTTACATGTCATAGAGTACGCTGAGAGGTGTAGTACCACAGTCACACATAATAATACAGTTACATGTCATAGAGTACGCTGAGAGGTGTAGTACCACAGTCACCCATAATAATACTGTTACATGTGATAGAGTACGCTGGGAGGTATAGTACCACAGTCACACATAATAATACAGTTACAGGTCATAGAGTACGCTGAGAGGTGTAGTACCACAGTCACACGTAATAATACAGTTACGTGTCATAGAGTAGGCGGAGAGGTGTAGTACTACAGTCACACGTAATAATACAGTTACATGTCAGAGTACGCTGAGAGGTGTAGTACCACAGTCACGCATAATAATACAGTTACATTTCATAGAGTACGCTGAGAGGTGTAGTACCACAGTCACACATAATAATACAGTTACATGTAATAGAGTACGCTGAGAGGTGTAGTACCACAGTCACACATAATAATACAGTTACATGTCAGAGTACGCTGAGAGGTGTAGAACCACAGTCACACATAATAATACAGTTACATGTCATAGAGTACGATGAGAGGTGTAGTACTACAGTCACACATAATAATACAGTTACATGTCATAGAGTACGCTGAGAGGTGTAGTACCACAGTCACACATAATAATACAGTTACATGTCATAGAGTACGCTGAGTGGTGTAGTACCACAGTCACACATAATAATACAGTTACATGTCATAGAGTACGCTGAGAGGTGTAGTACTACAGTCACACGTAATAATACAGTTACATGTCATAGAGTACGCTGAGAGGTGTAGTACCACAGTCACGCATAATAATACAGTTACGTGTCATAGAGTACGCTGAGAGGTGTAGTACCACAGTCACACATAATAATACAGTTACATGTCATAGAGTACGCTGAGAGGTGTAGTACCACAGTCACACATAATAATACAGTTACATGTCATAGAGTACGCTGAGAGGTGTAGTACCACAGTCACACATAATAATACAGTTACATTTCATAGAGTACGCTGAGAGGTGTAGTACCACAGTCACACATAATAATACAGTTACATGTCATAGAGTACGCTGAGAGATGTAGTACCACAGTCACACATAATAATACAGTTACATGTCATAGAGTACGCTGAGAGGTGTAGTACCACAGTCATACATAATAATAAAGTTACATGTCATAGAGTACGCTGAGAGCTGTAGTACCACAGTCATACATAATAATACAGTTACATGTCATAGAGTAGGCTGAGAGGTGTACTATCACAGTCACGCATAATAATACAGTTAAATGTCATAGAGTACGCTGGGAGATGTAGTACCACAGTCACACATAATAATACAGTTACGTGTCATAGAATAGGCTGAGAGGTGTAGTACCACAGTCACGCATAATAATACATTTACATGTCGTAGAGTACGCTGAGAGGTGTAGTACCACAGTCACACATAATAATACAGTTACATGTCAGAGTACGCTGAGAGGTGTAGTACCACAGTCACACATAATAATACAGTTACGTGTCATAGAGTACGCTGGGAGATGTAGTACCACAGTCACACATAATAATACAGTTACATGTCGTAGAGTACGCTGAGAGGTTTAGTACCACAGTCACACGTAATAATACAGTTACGTGTCATAGAGTAGGCTGAGAGGTGTAGTACTACAGTCACACGTAATAATACAGTTACGTGTCATAGAGTACGCTGAGAGGTGTAGTACCACAGTCACACGTAATAATACAGTTACGTGTCATAGAGTAGGCTGAGAGGTGTAGTACCACAGTAACACATAATAATACAGTTACATGTCATAGAGTACGCTGAGAGGTGTAGTACCACAGTCACACGTAATAATACAGTTACATGTCATAGAGTACGCTGAGAGGTGTAGTACCACAGTCACACATAATAATACAGTTACATGTCATAGAGTACGCTGAGAGGTGTAGTACGACAGTCACGCATAATAATACAGTTAGGTGTCATAGAGTACGCTGAGAGGTGTAGTACCACAGTCACACATAATAATACAGTTACATGTCGTAGAGTATGCTGAGAGGTTTAGTACCACAGTCACACGTAATAATACAGTTACGTGTCATAGAGTAGGCTGAGAGGTGTAGTACTACAGTCACACGTAATAATACAGTTACATGTCAGAGTACGCTGAGAGGTGTAGTACCACAGTCACACATAATACAGTTACATGTCATAGAGTACGCTGAGAGGTGTAGTACTACAGTCACACGTAATAATACAGTTACGTGTCATAGAGTAGGCTGAGAGGTGTAGTACCACAGTCACACATAAGAATACAGTTACATGTCGTAGAGTACGCTGAGAGGTGTAGTACCACAGTCACACGTAATAATACAGTTACTTGTCATAGAGTAGGCTGAGAGGTGTAGTACTACAGTCACACGTAATAATACAGTTACATGTCAGATTACGCTGAGAGGTTTAGTACCACAGTCACACATAATAATACAGTTACGTGTCATAGAGTAGGCTGAGAGGTGTAGTATCACAGTCACACATAATAATACAGTTACATGTCATAGAGTAGGCTGAGAGGTGTAGTATCACAGTCACGCATAATAATACAGTTACATGTCATAGAGTAGGCTGAGAGGTGTAGTACCACAGTCACACATAATAATACAGTTACGTGTCATAGAGTACGCTGAGAGGTGTAGTACCACAGTCATGCATAATAATACAGTTACATGTCAGAGTACGCTGAGAGGTGTAGTACCACAGTCACACATAATAATACAGTTACATGTCATAGAGTACGCTGAGCGGTGTAGTACCACAGTCACACATAATACAGTTACATGTCATAGAGTAGGCTGAGAGGTGTAGTACCACAGTCACACATAATAATACAGTTACGTGTCATAGAGTAGGCTGAGAGGTGTAGTACCACAGTCACACATAATAATACAGTTACATGTCGTAGAGTACGCTGAGAGGTTTAGTACCACAGTCACACGTAATAATACAGTTACGTGTCATAGAGTAGGCTGAGAGGTGTAGTACTACAGTCACACGTAATAATACAGTTACATGTCAGAGTACGCTGAGAGGTGTAGTACCACAGTCACACGTAATAATACAGTTACATGTCATAGAGTAGGCTGAGAGGTGTAGTACCACAGTCACACATAATAATACAGTTAAATGTCATAGAGTACGCTGAGAGGTGTAGTACCACAGTCACACATAATAATACAGTTACATGTCAGAGTACGCTGAGAGGTGTAGTACCACAGTCACACATAATAATACAGTTACATGTCAGAGTACGCTGAGAGGTGTAGTACCACATTCACACATAATAATACAGTTACATGTCAGAGTACGCTGAGAGGTGTAGTACCACAATCACACATAATAATACAGTTACATGTCATAGATTAGGCTGAGAGGTGTAGTACCACAGTCACGCATAATAATACAGTTACGTGTCATAGAGTAGGCTGAGAGGTGTAGTACCACAGTCACGCATAATAATACAGTTACATGTCATAGAGTAGGCTGAGAGGTGTAGTACCACAGTCACGCATAATAATACAGTTACGTGTCATAGAGTACGCTGAGAGGTGTAGTACCACAGTCACACGTAATAATACAGTTACGTGTCATAGAGTAGGCTGAGAGGTGTAGTACCACAGTCACGCATAATAATACAGTTACGTGTCATAGAGTAGGCTAAGAGGTGTAGTACCACAGTCACACATAATAATACAGTTACATGTCATAGAGTACGCTGAGAGGTGTAGTACCACAGTCACACATAATAATACAGTTACATGTCAGAGTACGCTGAGAGGTGTAGTACCACAGTCACACATAATAATACAGTTCCATGTCATAGAGTACGCTGAGAGGTGTAGTACTACAGTCACACATAATAATACAGTTACATGTCATAGAGTACGCTGAGAGGTGTAGTACCACAGTCACACATAATAATACAGTTACATGTCATAGAGTACGCTGAGAGGTGTAGTACCACAGTCACACATAATAATACAGTTACATGTCATAGGTTATGCTGGGAGGTGTAGTACCACAGTCACACATAATAATACAGGTACATGTCATAGAGTACGCTGAGAGGTGTAGTACCACAGTCACACATAATAATACAGTTACATGTCATAGAGTACGCTGAGAGGTGTAGTACCACAGTCATACATAATAATACAGTTACATGTCATAGAGTACGCTGAGAGGTGTAGTACCACAGTCACGCATAATAATACAGTTACGTGTCATAGAGTACGCTGAGAGGTGTAGTACCACAGTCACACATAATAATACAGTTACATGTCATAGAGTACGCTGAGAGGTGTAGTACCACAGTCACACATAATAATACAGTTACATGTCATAGAGTACGCTGAGAGGTGTAGTACCACAGTCACACATAATAATACAGTTACATTTCATAGAGTACGCTGAGAGGTGTAGTACCACAGTCACACATAATAATACAGTTACATGTCATAGAGTACGCTGAGAGATGTAGTACCACAGTCACACATAATAATACAGTTACATGTCATAGAGTACGCTGAGAGGTGTAGTACCACAGTCATACATAATAATAAAGTTACATGTCATAGAGTACGCTGAGAGCTGTAGTACCACAGTCATACATAATAATACAGTTACATGTCATAGAGTAGGCTGAGAGGTGTACTATCACAGTCACGCATAATAATACAGTTAAATGTCATAGAGTACGCTGGGAGATGTAGTACCACAGTCACACATAATAATACAGTTACGTGTCATAGAATAGGCTGAGAGGTGTAGTACCACAGTCACGCATAATAATACATTTACATGTCGTAGAGTACGCTGAGAGGTGTAGTACCACAGTCACACATAATAATACAGTTACATGTCAGAGTACGCTGAGAGGTGTAGTACCACAGTCACACATAATAATACAGTTACGTGTCATAGAGTACGCTGGGAGATGTAGTACCACAGTCACACATAATAATACAGTTACATGTCGTAGAGTACGCTGAGAGGTTTAGTACCACAGTCACACGTAATAATACAGTTACGTGTCATAGAGTAGGCTGAGAGGTGTAGTACTACAGTCACACGTAATAATACAGTTACGTGTCATAGAGTACGCTGAGAGGTGTAGTACCACAGTCACACGTAATAATACAGTTACGTGTCATAGAGTAGGCTGAGAGGTGTAGTACCACAGTAACACATAATAATACAGTTACATGTCATAGAGTACGCTGAGAGGTGTAGTACCACAGTCACACGTAATAATACAGTTACATGTCATAGAGTACGCTGAGAGGTGTAGTACCACAGTCACACATAATAATACAGTTACATGTCATAGAGTACGCTGAGAGGTGTAGTACGACAGTCACGCATAATAATACAGTTAGGTGTCATAGAGTACGCTGAGAGGTGTAGTACCACAGTCACACATAATAATACAGTTACATGTCGTAGAGTATGCTGAGAGGTTTAGTACCACAGTCACACGTAATAATACAGTTACGTGTCATAGAGTAGGCTGAGAGGTGTAGTACTACAGTCACACGTAATAATACAGTTACATGTCAGAGTACGCTGAGAGGTGTAGTACCACAGTCACACATAATACAGTTACATGTCATAGAGTACGCTGAGAGGTGTAGTACTACAGTCACACGTAATAATACAGTTACGTGTCATAGAGTAGGCTGAGAGGTGTAGTACCACAGTCACACATAAGAATACAGTTACATGTCGTAGAGTACGCTGAGAGGTGTAGTACCACAGTCACACGTAATAATACAGTTACTTGTCATAGAGTAGGCTGAGAGGTGTAGTACCACAGTCACACATAATAATACAGTTACATGTCATAGAGTACGATGAGAGGTGTAGTACCACAGTCACACGTAATAATACAGTTACTTGTCATAGAGTAGGCTGAGAGGTGTAGTACCACAGTCACACATAATAATACAGTTACATGTCATAGAGTACACTGAGAGGTGTAGTACTACAGTCACACGTAATAATACAGTTACATGTCAGATTACGCTGAGAGGTTTAGTACCACAGTCACACATAATAATACAGTTACATGTCATAGAGTACGCTGAGAGGTGTAGTACCACAGTCACACATAATAATACAGTTACATGTCATAGAGTAGGCTGAGAGGTGTAGTATCACAGTCACGCATAATAATACAGTTACATGTCATAGAGTAGGCTGAGAGGTGTAGTACCACAGTCACACATAATAATACAGTTACATGTCAGAGAGTACGCTGAGAGGTGTAGTACCACAGTCACACATTGTAATACAGTTACGTGTCATAGAGTACGCTGAGAGGTGTAGTACCACAGTCATGCATAATAATACAGTTACATGTCAGAGTACGCTGAGAGGTGTAGTACCACAGTCACACATAATAATACAGTTACATGTCATAGAGTACGCTGAGAGGTGTAGTACCACAGTCACGCATAATAATACAGTTACATGTCAGAGTACGCTGAGCGGTGTAGTACTACAGTCACACGTAATACAGTTACATGTCATAGAGTAGGCTGAGAGGTGTAGTACCACAGTCACACATAATAATACAGTTACATGTCATAGAGTACGCTGAGAGGTGTAGTACCACAGTCACACATAATACAGTTACATGTCATAGAGTAGGCTGAGAGGTGTAGTACCACAGTCACACATAATAATACAGTTACGTGTCATAGAGTAGGCTGAGAGGTGTAGTACCACAGTCACACATAATAATACAGTTACATGTCGTAGAGTACGCTGAGAGGTTTAGTAGCACAGTCACACGTAATAATACAGTTACGTGTCATAGAGTAGGCTGAGAGGTGTAGTACTACAGTCACACGTAATAATACAGTTACATGTCAGAGTACGCTGAGAGGTGTAGTACCACAGTCACACGTAATAATACAGTTACATGTCATAGAGTAGGCTGAGAGGTGTAGTACCACAGTCACACATAATAATACAGTTACATGTCATAGAGTACGCTGAGAGGTGTAGTACCACAGTCACACATAATAATACAGTTACATGTCAGAGTACGCTGAGAGGTGTAGTACCACAGTCACACATAATAATACAGTTACATGTCAGAGTACGCTGAGAGGTGTAGTACCACATTCACACATAATAATACAGTTACATGTCAGAGTACGCTGAGAGGTGTAGTACCACAATCACACATAATAATACAGTTACATGTCATAGATTAGGCTGAGAGGTGTAGTACCACAGTCACACATAATAATACAGTTACGTGTCATAGAGTAGGCTGAGAGGTGTAGTACCACAGTCACGCATAATAATACAGTTACATGTCATAGAGTAGGCTGAGAGGTGTAGTACCACAGTCACGCATAATAATACAGTTACGTGTCATAGAGTACGCTGAGAGGTGTAGTACCACAGTCACACGTAATAATACAGTTACGTGTCATAGAGTAGGCTGAGAGGTGTAGTACCACAGTCACGCATAATAATACAGTTACGTGTCATAGAGTAGGCTAAGAGGTGTAGTACCACAGTCACACATAATAATACAGTTACATGTCATAGAGTACGCTGAGAGGTGTAGTACCACAGTCACACATAATAATACAGTTACATGTCAGAGTACGCTGAGAGGTGTAGTACCACAGTCACACATAATAATACAGTTACATGTCATAGAGTACGCTGAGAGGTGTAGTACTATAGTCACACATAATAATACAGTTACATGTCATAGAGTACGCTGAGAGGTGTAGTACCACAGTCACACATAATAATACAGTTACGTGTCATAGAGAAGGCTGAGAGGTGTAGTACCACAGTCACACATAATAATACAGTTACATGTCGTAGAGTACGCTGAGAGGTTTAGTAGCACAGTCACACGTAATAATACAGTTACGTGTCATAGAGTAGGCTGAGAGGTGTAGTACTACAGTCACACGTAATAATACAGTTACATGTCAGAGTACGCTGAGAGGTGTAGTACCACAGTCACACGTAATAATACAGTTACATGTCATAGAGTAGGCTGAGAGGTGTAGTACCACAGTCACACATAATAATACAGTTACATGTCATAGAGTACGCTGAGAGGTGTAGTACCACAGTCACACATAATAATACAGTTACATGTCAGAGTACGCTGAGAGGTGTAGTACCACAGTCACACATAATAATACAGTTACATGTCAGAGTACGCTGAGAGGTGTAGTACCACATTCACACATAATAATACAGTTACATGTCAGAGTACGCTGAGAGGTGTAGTACCACAATCACACATAATAATACAGTTACATGTCATAGATTAGGCTGAGAGGTGTAGTACCACAGTCACACATAATAATACAGTTACGTGTCATAGAGTAGGCTGAGAGGTGTAGTACCACAGTCACGCATAATAATACAGTTACATGTCATAGAGTAGGCTGAGAGGTGTAGTACCACAGTCACGCATAATAATACAGTTACGTGTCATAGAGTACGCTGAGAGGTGTAGTACCACAGTCACACGTAATAATACAGTTACGTGTCATAGAGTAGGCTGAGAGGTGTAGTACCACAGTCACGCATAATAATACAGTTACGTGTCATAGAGTAGGCTAAGAGGTGTAGTACCACAGTCACACATAATAATACAGTTACATGTCATAGAGTACGCTGAGAGGTGTAGTACTATAGTCACACATAATAATACAGTTACATGTCATAGAGTACGCTGAGAGGTGTAGTACCACAGTCACACATAATAATACAGTTACATGTCATAGAGTACGCTGAGAGGTGTAGTACCACAGTCACACATAATAATACAGTTACATGTCAGAGTACGCTGAGAGGTGTAGTACCACAGTCACACATAATAATACAGTTACATGTCATAGAGTACGCTGAGAGGTGTAGTACTATAGTCACACATAATAATACAGTTACATGTCATAGAGTACGCTGAGAGGTGTAGTACCACAGTCACACATAATAATACAGTTACATGTCATAGAGTACGCTGAGAGGTGTAGTACCACAGTCACACATAATAATACAGTTACATGTCATAGGTTATGCTGGGAGGTGTAGTACCACAGTCACACATAATAATACAGGTACATGTCATAGAGTACGCTGAGAGGTGTAGTACCACAGTCACACATAATAATACAGTTACATGTCATAGAGTACGCTGAGAGGTGTAGTACCACAGTCATACATAATAATACAGTTACATGTCATAGAGTACGCTGAGAGGTGTAGTACCACAGTCACACATAATAATACAGTTACATGTCATAGAGTACGCTGAGAGGTGTAGTACCACAGTCACACATAATAATACAGTTACATGTCAGAGTACGCTGAGTGGTGTAGTACCACAGTCACACATAATAATACAGTTACATGTCATAGAGTACGCTGAGAGATGTAGTACCACAGTCATACATAATAATACAGTTACATGTCATAGAGTAGGCTGAGAGGTGTAGTACCACAGTCACGCATAATAATACAGTTACATGTCAGAGTACGCTGAGAGGTGTAGTACCACAGTCACACATAATAATACAGTTACATGTCAGAGTACGCTGAGAGGTGTAGTACCACAATCACACATAATAATACAGTTACATGTCATAGATTAGGCTGAGAGGTGTAGTACCACAGTCACGCATAATAATACAGTTACGTGTCATAGAGTAGGCTGAGAGGTGTAGTACCACAGTCACGCATAATAATACAGTTACATGTCATAGAGTAGGCTGAGAGGTGTAGTACCACAGTCACGCATAATAATACAGTTACGTGTCATAGAGTACGCTGAGAGGTGTAGTACCACAGTCACACGTAATAATACAGTTACGTGTCATAGAGTAGGCTGAGAGGTGTAGTACCACAGTCACGCATAATAATACAGTTACATGTCATAGAGTAGGCTGAGAGGTGTAGTACCACAGTCACGCATAATAATACAGTTACGTGTCATAGAGTAGGCTAAGAGGTGTAGTACCACAGTCACACATAATAATACAGTTACATGTCATAGAGTACGCTGAGAGGTGTAGTACCACAGTCACACATAATAATACAGTTACATGTCAGAGTACGCTGAGAGGTGTAGTACCACAGTCACACATAATAATACAGTTACATGTCATAGAGTACGCTGAGAGGTGTAGTACTACAGTCACACATAATAATACAGTTACATGTCATAGAGTACGCTGAGAGGTGTAGTACCACAGTCACACATAATAATACAGTTACATGTCATAGAGTACGCTGAGAGGTGTAGTACCACAGTCACACATAATAATACAGTTACATGTCATAGGTTATGCTGGGAGGTGTAGTACCACAGTCACACATAATAATACAGGTACATGTCATAGAGTACGCTGAGAGGTGTAGTACCACAGTCACACATAATAATACAGTTACATGTCATAGAGTACGCTGAGAGGTGTAGTACCACAGTCATACATAATAATACAGTTACATGTCATAGAGTACGCTGAGAGGTGTAGTACCACAGTCACACATAATAATACAGTTACATGTCATAGAGTACGCTGAGAGGTGTAGTACCACAGTCACACATAATAATACAGTTACATGTCATAGAGTACGCTGAGAGGTGTAGTACCACAGTCACACATAATAATACAGTTACATGTCATAGAGTACGCTGAGAGGTGTAGTACCACAGTCACACATAATAATACAGTTACATGTCATAGAGTACGCTGAGAGGTGTAGTACCACAGTCACACATAATAATACAGTTACATGTCATAGAGTACGCTGAGAGGTGTAGTACCACAGTCACACGTAATAATACAGTTACGTGTCATAGAGTACGCTGGGAGATGTAGTACCACAGTCACACATAATAATACAGTTACATGTCATAGAGTACGCTGAGAGGTGTAGTACCACAGTCACACGTAATAATACAGTTACGTGTCATAGAGTAGGCGGAGAGGTGTAGTACTACAGTCACACGTAATAATACAGTTACATGTCAGAGTACGCTGAGAGGTGTAGTACCACAGTCACGCATAATAATACAGTTACATGTCATAGAGTACGCTGAGAGGTGTAGTACCACAGTCACCCATAATAATACTGTTACATGTGATAGAGTACGCTGGGAGGTATAGTACCACAGTCACACATAATAATACAGTTACAGGTCATAGAGTACGCTGAGAGGTGTAGTACCACAGTCACACGTAATAATACAGTTACGTGTCATAGAGTAGGCGGAGAGGTGTAGTACTACAGTCACACGTAATAATACAGTTACATGTCAGAGTACGCTGAGAGGTGTAGTACCACAGTCACGCATAATAATACAGTTACATGTCATAGAGTACGCTGAGAGGTGTAGTACCACAGTCACACATAATAATACAGTTACATGTAATAGAGTACGCTGAGAGGTGTAGTACCACAGTCACACATAATAATACAGTTACATGTCAGAGTACGCTGAGAGGTGTAGAACCACAGTCACACATAATAATACAGTTACGTGTCATAGAGTACGCTGAGAGGTGTAGTACCACAGTCACACGTAATAATACAGTTACGTGTCATAGAGTAGGCTGAGAGGTGCAGTACCACAGTCACACATAATAATACAGTTACATGTCATAGAGTACGCTGAGAGGTGTAGTACCACAGTCACACAATAATACAGTTACATGTCATAGAGTAGGCTGAGAGGTGTAGTACCACAGTCACACATAATACAGTTACATGTCATAGAGTACGCTGAGAGGTGTAGTACCACAGTCACACGTAATAATACTGTTACGTGTCATAGATTAGGCTGAGAGGTGTAGTACCACAGTCACACATAATAATACAGTTACGTGTCATAGAGGACGCTGAGAAGTGTAGTACCACAGTCACACATAATAATACAGTTACATGTCATAGAGTATGCTGAGAGGTGTAGTACCACAGTCACACATAATAATACAGTTACATGTCATAGAGTACGCTGGGAGATGTAGTACTACAGTCACGCATAATAATACAGTTACATGTCATAGAGTAGGCTGAGAGGTGTAGTACCACAGTCACACGTAATAATACAGTTACATGTCATAGAGTACGCTGAGAGGTGTAGTACCACAGTCACACATAATAATACAGTTACATGTCATAGAGTAGGCTGAGAGGTGTAGTACCACAGTCACACATAATACAGTTACATGTCATAGAGTACGCTGAGAGGTGTAGTACCACAGTCACACGTAATAATACAGTTACGTGTCATAGAGTACGCTGGGAGATGTAGTACCACAGTCACACATAATAATACAGTTACATGTCATAGAGTACGCTGAGAGGTGTAGTACCACAGTCACACATAATAATACAGTTACATGTCATAGAGTACGCTGAGAGGTGTAGTACCACAGTCACACATAATAATACAGTTACATGTCATAGAGTACGCTGAGAGGTGTAGTACCACAGTCACACATAATAATACAGTTACGTGTCATAGTGTACGCTGGGAGGTGTTGTACCACAGTCACATAATAATACAGTTACATGTCATAGAGAACGCTGAGAGGTGTAGTACCACAGTCACACATAATAATACAGTTACATGTCAGAGTACGCTGAGCGGTGTAGTACCACAGTCACACATAATAATACAGTTACATGTCGTAGAGTACGCTGAGAGGTGTAGTACCACAGTCACACATAATAATACAGTTACATGTCATAGAGTACGCTGAGAGGTGTAGTACCACAGTCACACGTAATAATACAGTTACGTGTCATAGAGTAGGCGGAGAGGTGTAGTACCACAGTCACACATAATAATACAGTTACATGTCATAGAGTACGCTGAGAGGTGTAGTACCACAGTCACGCATAATAATACTGTTACATGTCATAGAGTACGCTGAGAGGTGTAGTACCACAGTCACACATAATAATACAGTTACATGTCAGAGTACGCTGAGAAGTGTAGTACCACAGTCACACATAATAATACAGTTACATGTCAGAGTACGCTGAGAGGTGTAGTACTACAGTCACACATAATAATACAGTTACATGTAATAGAGTACGCTGAGAGGTGTAGTACCACAGTCACACATAATAATACAGTTACATGTCATAGAGTACGCTGAGAGCTGTAGTACCACAGTCACACGTAATAATACAGTTACATGTCATAGAGTACGCTGAGCGGTGTAGTACCACAGTCACACATTTTAATACAGTTACATGTCATAGAGTACGCTGAGAGTTGTAGTACCACCGTCACACATAATAATACAGTTACATGTCATAGAGTACGCTGAGCGGTGTAGTACCACAGTCACACATTTTAATACAGTTACATGTCATAGAGTACGCTGAGAGTTGTAGTACCACCGTCACACATAATAATACAGTTACATGTCATAGAGTACGCTGAGAGGCGTAGTACCACAGTCACACATAATAATACAGTTACATGTCATAGAGTAGGCTGAGAAGTGTAGTACCACAGTCACACATAATAATACAGTTACATGTAATAGAGTACGCTGAGAGGTGTAGTACCACAGTCACACATAATAATACAGTTACATGTCATAGAGTAGGCTGAGAGGTGTAGTACCACAGTCACACATAATAATACAGTTACATGTAATAGAGTACGCTGAGAGGTGTAGTACCACAGTCACACATAATAATACAGTTACATGTCATAGAGTACGCTGAGAGGTATAGTACCACAGTCACACATAATAATACAGTTACATGTCATAGAGTACGCTGGGAGGTATAGTACCACAGTCACACATAATAATACAGTTACATGTCATAGAGTACGCGGAGAGGTGTAGTACCACAGTCACACATAATAATACAGTTACATGTCATAGAGTACACTGAGAGGTGTAGTACCACAGTCACACGTAATAATACAGTTACGTGTCATAGAGTAGGCTGAGAGGTGTAGTACCACAGTCACGCATAATAATACAGTTACATGTCAGAGTACGCTGAGAGGTGTAGTACCACAGTCACGCATAATAATACAGTTACATGTCATAGAGTACACTGAGAGGTGTAGTACCACAGTCACACATAATAATACAGTTACATGTCATAGAGTACGCTGAGAGGTGTAGTACCACAGTCACGCATAATAATACAGTTACATGTCATAGAGTACGCTGAGAGGTGTAGTACCACAGTCACACGTAATAATACAGTTACGTGTCATAGAGTACGCTGAGAGGTGTAGTACCACAGTCACACATAATAATACAGTTACATGTCATAGAGTACGCTGAGAGGTGTAGTACCACAGTCACGCATAATAATACAGTTACATGTCATAGAGTACGCTGAGAGGTGTAGTACCACAGTCACGCATAATAATACAGTTACGTGTCATAGAGTACGCTGAGAGGTGTAGTACCACAGTCATACGTAATAATACAGTTACGTGTCATAGAGTAGGCTGAGAGGTGTAGTACCACAGTCACACATAATAATACAGTTACATGTAATAGAGTACACTGAGAGGTGTAGTACCACAGTCACACATTATAATACAGTTACATGTCATAGAGTACGCTGAGAGGTGTAGTACCACAGTCACACATAATAATACAGTTACATGTCATAGAGTACGCTGAGAGGTGTAGTACCACAGTCACACATAATAATACAGTTACATGTCATAGAGTACGCTGAGAGGTGTAGTACCACAGTCACACATAATAATACAGTTACATGTCATAGAGTACGCTGAGAGGTGTAGTACCACAGTCACACATAATAATACAGTTACATGTCATAGAGTACGCTGAGAGGTGTAGTACCACAGTCACCCATAATAATACTGTTACATGTGATAGAGTACGCTGGGAGGTATAGTACCACAGTCACACATAATAATACAGTTACAGGTCATAGAGTACGCTGAGAGGTGTAGTACCACAGTCACACGTAATAATACAGTTACGTGTCATAGAGTAGGCGGAGAGGTGTAGTACTACAGTCACACGTAATAATACAGTTACATGTCAGAGTACACTGAGAGGTGTAGTACCACAGTCACGCATAATAATACAGTTACATGTCATAGAGTACGCTGAGAGGTGTAGTACCACAGTCACACATAATAATACAGTTACATGTAATAGAGTACGCTGAGAGGTGTAGTACCACAGTCACACATAATAATACAGTTACATGTCAGAGTACGCTGAGAGGTGTAGAACCACAGTCACACATAATAATACAGTTACGTGTCATAGAGTACGCTGGGAGATGTAGTACCACAGTCACACATAATAATACAGTTACATGTCATAGAGTACGCTGAGAGGTGTAGTACCACAGTCACACATAATAATACAGTTACATGTCATAGAGTACGCTGAGTGGTGTAGTACCACAGTCACACATAATAATACAGTTACATGTCATAGAGTACGCTGAGAGGTGTAGTACTACAGTCACACGTAATAATACAGTTACATGTCATAGAGTACGCTGAGAGGTGTAGTACCACAGTCACGCATAATAATACAGTTACGAGTCATAGAGTACGCTCAGAGGTGTAGTACCACAGTCACACATAATAATACAGTTACATGTCATAGAGTACGCTGAGAGGTGTAGTACCACAGTCACGCATAATAATACAGTTACATGTCATAGAGTACGCTGAGAGGTGTAGTACCACAGTCACACATAATAATACAGTTACATGTAATAGAGTACGCTGAGAGGTGTAGTACCACAGTCACACATAATAATACAGTTACATGTCAGAGTACGCTGAGAGGTGTAGAACCACAGTCACACATAATAATACAGTTACGTGTCATAGAGTACGCTGAGAGGTGTAGTACCACAGTCACACGTAATAATACAGTTACGTGTCATAGAGTAGGCTGAGAGGTGTAGTACCACAGTCACACATAATAATACAGTTACATGTCATAGAGTACGCTGAGAGGTGTAGTACCACAGTCACACATAATAATACAGTTACATGTCATAGAGTAGGCTGAGAGGTGTAGTACCACAGTCACACATAATACAGTTACATGTCATAGAGTATGCTGAGAGGTGTAGTACCACAGTCACACGTAATAATACAGTTACGTGTCATAGAGTAGGCTGAGAGGTGTAGTACCACAGTCACACGTAATAATACAGTTACATGTCAGAGTACGCTGAGAGGTGTAGTACCACAGTCACACATAATAATACAGTTACGTGTCATAGAGTACGCTGGGAGATGTAGTACCACAGTCACACATAATAATACAGTTACATGTCATAGAGTACGCTGAGAGGTGTAGTACCACAGTCACACATAATAATACAGTTACATGTCAGAGTACGCTGAGCGGTGTAGTACCACAGTCACACATAATAATACAGTTACATGTCGTAGAGTACGCTGAGAGGTGTAGTACCACAGTCACACGTAATAATACAGTTACGTGTCATAGAGTAGGCGGAGAGGTGTAGTACCACAGTCACACATAATAATACAGTTACATGTCATAGAGTACGCTGAGAGGTGTAGTACCACAGTCACGCATAATAATACTGTTACATGTCATAGAGTACGCTGAGAGGTGTAGTACCACAGTCACACATAATAATACAGTTACATGTCAGAGTACGCTGAGAGGTGTAGTACCACAGTCACACATAATAATACAGTTACATGTCAGAGTACGCTGAGAGGTGTAGTACTACAGTCACACATAATAATACAGTTACATGTAATAGAGTACGCTGAGAGGTGTAGTACCACAGTCACACATAATAATACAGTTACATGTCATAGAGTACGCTGAGAGTTGTAGTACCACCGTCACACATAATAATACAGTTACATGTCATAGAGTACGCTGAGAGGCGTAGTACCACAGTCACACATAATAATACAGTTACATGTCATAGAGTAGGCTGAGAAGTGTAGTACCACAGTCACACATAATAATACAGTTACATGTAATAGAGTACGCTGAGAGGTGTAGTACCACAGTCACACATAATAATACAGTTACATGTCATAGAGTAGGCTGAGAGGTGTAGTACCACAGTCACACATAATAATACAGTTACATGTAATAGAGTACGCTGAGAGGTGTAGTACCACAGTCACACATAATAATACAGTTACATGTCATAGAGTACGCTGAGAGGTGTAGTACCACAGTCACACATAATAATACAGTTACATGTCAGAGTACGCTGAGCGGTGTAGTACCACAGTCACACATAATAATACAGTTACATGTCGTAGAGTACGCTGAGAGGTGTAGTACCACAGTCACACGTAATAATACAGTTACGTGTCATAGAGTAGGCGGAGAGGTGTAGTACCACAGTCACACATAATAATACAGTTACATGTCATAGAGTACGCTGAGAGGTGTAGTACCACAGTCACGCATAATAATACTGTTACATGTCATAGAGTACGCTGAGAGGTGTAGTACCACAGTCACACATAATAATACAGTTACATGTCAGAGTACGCTGAGAGGTGTAGTACCACAGTCACACATAATAATACAGTTACATGTCAGAGTACGCTGAGAGGTGTAGTACTACAGTCACACATAATAATACAGTTACATGTAATAGAGTACGCTGAGAGGTGTAGTACCACAGTCACACATAATAATACAGTTACATGTCATAGAGTACGCTGAGAGTTGTAGTACCACCGTCACACATAATAATACAGTTACATGTCATAGAGTACGCTGAGAGGCGTAGTACCACAGTCACACATAATAATACAGTTACATGTCATAGAGTAGGCTGAGAAGTGTAGTACCACAGTCACACATAATAATACAGTTACATGTAATAGAGTACGCTGAGAGGTGTAGTACCACAGTCACACATAATAATACAGTTACATGTCATAGAGTAGGCTGAGAGGTGTAGTACCACAGTCACACATAATAATACAGTTACATGTAATAGAGTACGCTGAGAGGTGTAGTACCACAGTCACACATAATAATACAGTTACATGTCATAGAGTACGCTGAGAGGTATAGTACCACAGTCACACATAATAATACAGTTACATGTCATAGAGTACGCTGGGAGGTATAGTACCACAGTCACACATAATAATACAGTTACATGTCATAGAGTACGCGGAGAGGTGTAGTACCACTGTCACGCATAATAATACAGTTACATGTCAGAGTACGCTGAGAGGTGTAGTACCACAGTCACGCATAATAATACAGTTACATGTCATAGAGTACGCTGAGAGGTGTAGTACCACAGTCACACGTAATAATACAGTTACGTGTCATAGAGTAGGCTGAGAGGTGTAGTACCACAGTCACACATAATAATACAGTTACACGTCAGAGTACGCTGAGAAGTGTAGTACCACAGTCACACATAATAATACAGTTACATGTCAGAGTACGCTGAGAGGTGTAGTACTACAGCCACACATAATAATACAGTTACATGTAATAGAGTACGCTGAGAGGTGTAGTACCACAGTCACACATAATAATACAGTTACATGTCATAGAGTACGCTGAGAGCTGTAGTACCACAGTCACACGTAATAATACAGTTACATGTCATAGAGTACGCTGAGCGGTGTAGTACCACAGTCACACATTTTAATACAGTTACATGTCATAGAGTACGCTGAGAGTTGTAGTACCACCGTCACACATAATAATACAGTTACATGTCATAGAGTAAGCTGAGCGGTGTAGTACCACAGTCACACATTTTAATACAGTTACATGTCATAGAGTACGCTGAGAGTTGTAGTACCACCGTCACACATAATAATACAGTTACATGTCATAGAGTACGCTGAGAGGCGTAGTACCACAGTCACACATAATAATACAGTTACATGTCAAAGAGTAGGCTGAGAAGTGTAGTACCACAGTCACACATAATAATACAGTTACATGTAATAGAGTACGCTGAGAGGTGTAGTACCACAGTCACACATAATAATACAGTTACATGTCATAGAGTAGGCTGAGAGGTGTAGTACCACAGTCACACATAATAATACAGTTACATGTAATAGAGTACGCTGAGAGGTGTAGTACCACAGTCACACATAATAATACAGTTACATGTCATAGAGTACGCTGAGAGGTATAGTACCACAGTCACACATAATAATACAGTTACATGTCATAGAGTACGCTGGGAGGTATAGTACCACAGTCACACATAATAATACAGTTACATGTCATAGAGTACGCGGAGAGGTGTAGTACCACTGTCACGCATAATAATACAGTTACATGTCAGAGTACGCTGAGAGGTGTAGTACCACAGTCACGCATAATAATACAGTTACATGTCATAGAGTACACTGAGAGGTGTAGTACCACAGTCACACATAATAATACAGTTACATGTCATAGAGTACACTGAGAGGTGTAGTACCACAGTCACGCGTAATAATACAGTTACGTGTCATAGAGTACGCTGAGAGGTGTAGTACCACAGTCACACGTAATAATACAGTTACGTGTCATAGAGTACGCTGAGAGGTGTAGTACCACAGTCACACATAATAATACAGTTACATGTCATAGAGTACGCTGAGAGGTGTAGTACCACAGTCACGCATAATAATACAGTTACATGTCATAGAGTACGCTGAGAGGTGTAGTACCACAGTCACGCATAATAATACAGTTACGTGTCATAGAGTACGCTGAGAGGTGTAGTACCACAGTCATACGTAATAATACAGTTACGTGTCATAGAGTAGGCTGAGAGGTGTAGTACCACAGTCACACATAATAATACAGTTACATGTAATAGAGTACACTGAGAGGTGTAGTACCACAGTCACACATTATAATACAGTTAGGGTATGTGCACACACACTATTTACGTCCGTAATTGACGGACGTATTTCGGCCGCAAGTCCCGGACCGAACACAGTGCAGGGAGCCGGGCTCCTAGCATCATACTTATGTACGATGCTAGGAGTCCCTGCCTCGCTGCAAGACAACTGTCCTGTACTGAAAACATGATTACAGTACGGGACAGTTGTCCTGCAGCGGGGCAGAGACTCCTAGCATCGTACATAAGTATGATGCTAGGAGCCCGGCTCCCTGCACTGAGTTCGGTCTGGAACTTGCGGCCGAAATACGTCCGTCACTTACGGACGTAATTAGTGTGTGTGCACATACCCTTACATGTCATAGAGTACGCTGAGAGGTGTAGTACCACAGTCACACATAATAATACAGTTACATGTCATAGAGTACGCTGAGAAGTGTAGTACCACAGTCACACATAATAATACAGTTACATGTCATAGAGTACGCTGAGAGGTGTAGTACCACAGTCACACATAATAATACAGTTACATGTCATAGAATACGCTGAGAGGTGTAGTACCACAGTCACACATAATAATACAGTTACATGTCATAGAGTACGCTGAGAGGTGTAGTACCACAGTCACCCATAATAATACTGTTACATGTGATAGAGTACGCTGGGAGGTATAGTACCACAGTCACACATAATAATACAGTTACAGGTCATAGAGTACGCTGAGAGGTGTAGTACCACAGTCACACGTAATAATACAGTTACGTGTCATAGAGTAGGCGGAGAGGTGTAGTACTACAGTCACACGTAATAATACAGTTACATGTCAGAGTACGCTGAGAGGTGTAGTACCACAGTCACGCATAATAATACAGTTACATGTCATAGAGTACGCTGAGAGGTGTAGTACCACAGTCACACATAATAATACAGTTACATGTCATAGAGTAGGCTGAGAGGTGTAGTACCAGTCACACATAATAATACAGTTACATGTAATAGAGTACGCTGAGAGGTGTAGTACCACAGTCACACATAATAATACAGTTACATGTCAGAGTACGCTGAGAGGTGTAGAACCACAGTCACACATAATAATACAGTTACGTGTCATAGAGTACGCTGAGAGGTGTAGTACCACAGTCACACGTAATAATACAGTTACGTGTCATAGAGTAGGCTGAGAGGTGCAGTACCACAGTCACACATAATAATACAGTTACATGTCATAGAGTACGCTGAGAGGTGTAGTACCACAGTCACACAATAATACAGTTACATGTCATAGAGTAGGCTGAGAGGTGTAGTACCACAGTCACACATAATACAGTTACATGTCATAGAGTACGCTGAGAGGTGTAGTACCACAGTCACACGTAATAATACTGTTACGTGTCATAGAGTAGGCTGAGAGGTGTAGTACCACAGTCACACGTAATAATACAGTTACATGTCATAGAGTACGCTGAGAGGTGTAGTACCACAGTCACACATAATAATACAGTTACATGTCATAGAGTAGGCTGAGAGGTGTAGTACCACAGTCACACATAATACAGTTACATGTCATAGAGTACGCTGAGAGGTGTAGTACCACAGTCACACGTAATAATACAGTTACGTGTCATAGAGTACGCTGGGAGATGTAGTACCACAGTCACACATAATAATACAGTTACATGTCATAGAGTACGCTGAGAGGTGTAGTACCACAGTCACACATAATAATACAGTTACATGTCATAGAGTACGCTGAGAGGTGTAGTACCACAGTCACACATAATAATACAGTTACATGTCATAGAGTACGCTGAGAGGTGTAGTACCACAGTCACACATAATAATACAGTTACGTGTCATAGTGTACGCTGGGAGGTGTAGTACCACAGTCACATAATAATACAGTGACATGTCATAGAGTACGCTGAGAGGTGTAGTACCACAGTCACACATAATAATACAGTTACATGTCATAGAGTACGCTGAGAGGTGTAGTACCACAGTCACACATAATAATACAGTTACGTGTCATAGTGTACGCTGGGAGGTGTTGTACCACAGTCACATAATAATACAGTTACATGTCATAGAGAACGCTGAGAGGTGTAGTACCACAGTCACACATAATAATACAGTTACATGTCAGAGTACGCTGAGCGGTGTAGTACCACAGTCACACATAATAATACAGTTACATGTCGTAGAGTACGCTGAGAGGTGTAGTACCACAGTCACACGTAATAATACAGTTACGTGTCATAGAGTAGGCGGAGAGGTGTAGTACCACAGTCACACATAATAATACAGTTACATGTCATAGAGTACGCTGAGAGGTGTAGTACCACAGTCACGCATAATAATACTGTTACATGTCATAGAGTACGCTGAGAGGTGTAGTACCACAGTCACACATAATAATACAGTTACATGTCAGAGTACGCTGAGAAGTGTAGTACCACAGTCACACATAATAATACAGTTACATGTCAGAGTACGCTGAGAGGTGTAGTACTACAGTCACACATAATAATACAGTTACATGTAATAGAGTACGCTGAGAGGTGTAGTACCACAGTCACACATAATAATACAGTTACATGTCATAGAGTACGCTGAGAGGTGTAGTACCACAGTCACACGTAATAATACTGTTACGTGTCATAGAGTAGGCTGAGAGGTGTAGTACCACAGTCACACGTAATAATACAGTTACATGTCATAGAGTACGCTGAGAGGTGTAGTACCACAGTCACACATAATAATACAGTTACATGTCATAGAGTAGGCTGAGAGGTGTAGTACCACAGTCACACATAATACAGTTACATGTCATAGAGTACGCTGAGAGGTGTAGTACCACAGTCACACGTAATAATACAGTTACGTGTCATAGAGTACGCTGGGAGATGTAGTACCACAGTCACACATAATAATACAGTTACATGTCATAGAGTACGCTGAGAGGTGTAGTACCACAGTCACACATAATAATACAGTTACATGTCATAGAGTACGCTGAGAGGTGTAGTACCACAGTCACACATAATAATACAGTTACATGTCATAGAGTACGCTGAGAGGTGTAGTACCACAGTCACACATAATAATACAGTTACGTGTCATAGTGTACGCTGGGAGGTGTAGTACCACAGTCACATAATAATACAGTGACATGTCATAGAGTACGCTGAGAGGTGTAGTACCACAGTCACACATAATAATACAGTTACATGTCATAGAGTACGCTGAGAGGTGTAGTACCACAGTCACACATAATAATACAGTTACGTGTCATAGTGTACGCTGGGAGGTGTTGTACCACAGTCACATAATAATACAGTTACATGTCATAGAGAACGCTGAGAGGTGTAGTACCACAGTCACACATAATAATACAGTTACATGTCAGAGTACGCTGAGCGGTGTAGTACCACAGTCACACATAATAATACAGTTACATGTCGTAGAGTACGCTGAGAGGTGTAGTACCACAGTCACACGTAATAATACAGTTACGTGTCATAGAGTAGGCGGAGAGGTGTAGTACCACAGTCACACATAATAATACAGTTACATGTCATAGAGTACGCTGAGAGGTGTAGTACCACAGTCACGCATAATAATACTGTTACATGTCATAGAGTACGCTGAGAGGTGTAGTACCACAGTCACACATAATAATACAGTTACATGTCAGAGTACGCTGAGAAGTGTAGTACCACAGTCACACATAATAATACAGTTACATGTCAGAGTACGCTGAGAGGTGTAGTACTACAGTCACACATAATAATACAGTTACATGTCATAGAGTACGCTGAGAGCTGTAGTACCACAGTCACACGTAATAATACAGTTACATGTCATAGAGTACGCTGAGCGGTATAGTACCACAGTCACACATTTTAATACAGTTACATGTCATAGAGTACGCTGAGAGTTGTAGTACCACCGTCACACATAATAATACAGTTACATGTCATAGAGTACGCTGAGCGGTGTAGTACCACAGTCACACATTTTAATACAGTTACATGTCATAGAGTACGCTGAGAGTTGTAGTACCACCGTCACACATAATAATACAGTTACATGTCATAGAGTACGCTGAGAGGCGTAGTACCACAGTCACACATAATAATACAGTTACATGTCATAGAGTAGGCTGAGAAGTGTAGTACCACAGTCACACATAATAATACAGTTACATGTAATAGAGTACGCTGAGAGGTGTAGTACCACAGTCACACATAATAATACAGTTACATGTCATAGAGTAGGTTGAGAGGTGTAGTACCACAGTCACACATAATAATACAGTTACATGTAATAGAGTACGCTGAGAGGTGTAGTACCACAGTCACACATAATAATACAGTTACATGTCATAGAGTACGCTGAGAGGTATAGTACCACAGTCACACATAATAATACAGTTACATGTCATAGAGTACGCTGGGAGGTATAGTACCACAGTCACACATAATAATACAGTTACATGTCATAGAGTACGCGGAGAGGTGTAGTACCACAGTCACACATAATAATACAGTTACATGTCATAGAGTACACTGAGAGGTGTAGTACCACAGTCACACGTAATAATACAGTTACGTGTCATAGAGTAGGCTGAGAGGTGTAGTACCACAGTCACGCATAATAATACAGTTACATGTCAGAGTACGCTGAGAGGTGTAGTACCACAGTCACGCATAATAATACAGTTACATGTCATAGAGTACACTGAGAGGTGTAGTACCACAGTCACACATAATAATACAGTTACATGTCATAGAGTACGCTGAGAGGTGTAGTACCACAGTCACGCATAATAATACAGTTACATGTCATAGAGTACGCTGAGAGGTGTAGTACCACAGTCACCCATAATAATACTGTTACATGTGATAGAGTACGCTGGGAGGTATAGTACCACAGTCACACATAATAATACAGTTACAGGTCATAGAGTACGCTGAGAGGTGTAGTACCACAGTCACACGTAATAATACAGTTACGTGTCATAGAGTAGGCGGAGAGGTGTAGTACTACAGTCACACGTAATAATACAGTTACATGTCAGAGTACACTGAGAGGTGTAGTACCACAGTCACGCATAATAATACAGTTACATGTCATAGAGTACGCTGAGAGGTGTAGTACCACAGTCACACATAATAATACAGTTACATGTAATAGAGTACGCTGAGAGGTGTAGTACCACAGTCACACATAATAATACAGTTACATGTCAGAGTACGCTGAGAGGTGTAGAACCACAGTCACACATAATAATACAGTTACGTGTCATAGAGTACGCTGGGAGATGTAGTACCACAGTCACACATAATAATACAGTTACATGTCATAGAGTACGCTGAGAGGTGTAGTACCACAGTCACACATAATAATACAGTTACATGTCATAGAGTACGCTGAGTGGTGTAGTACCACAGTCACACATAATAATACAGTTACATGTCATAGAGTACGCTGAGAGGTGTAGTACTACAGTCACACGTAATAATACAGTTACATGTCATAGAGTACGCTGAGAGGTGTAGTACCACAGTCACGCATAATAATACAGTTACGTGTCATAGAGTACGCTGAGAGGTGTAGTACCACAGTCACACATAATAATACAGTTACATGTCATAGAGTACGCTGAGAGGTGTAGTACCACAGTCACGCATAATAATACAGTTACATGTCATAGAGTACGCTGAGAGGTGTAGTACCACAGTCACACATAATAATACAGTTACATGTAATAGAGTACGCTGAGAGGTGTAGTACCACAGTCACACATAATAATACAGTTACATGTCAGAGTACGCTGAGAGGTGTAGAACCACAGTCACACATAATAATACAGTTACGTGTCATAGAGTACGCTGAGAGGTGTAGTACCACAGTCACACGTAATAATACAGTTACGTGTCATAGAGTAGGCTGAGAGGTGTAGTACCACAGTCACACATAATAATACAGTTACATGTCATAGAGTACGCTGAGAGGTGTAGTACCACAGTCACACATAATAATACAGTTACATGTCATAGAGTAGGCTGAGAGGTGTAGTACCACAGTCACACATAATACAGTTACATGTCATAGAGTATGCTGAGAGGTGTAGTACCACAGTCACACGTAATAATACAGTTACGTGTCATAGAGTAGGCTGAGAGGTGTAGTACCACAGTCACACGTAATAATACAGTTACATGTCAGAGTACGCTGAGAGGTGTAGTACCACAGTCACACATAATAATACAGTTACGTGTCATAGAGTACGCTGGGAGATGTAGTACCACAGTCACACATAATAATACAGTTACATGTCATAGAGTACGCTGAGAGGTGTAGTACCACAGTCACACATAATAATACAGTTACATGTCATAGAGTACGCTGAGAGGTGTAGTACCACAGTCACACATAATAATACAGTTACATGTCATAGAGTACGCTGAGAGGTGTAGTACCACAGTCACACATAATAATACAGTTACGTGTCATAGTGTACGCTGGGAGGTGTAGTACCACAGTCACATAATAATACAGTGACATGTCATAGAGTACGCTGAGAGGTGTAGTACCACAGTCACACATAATAATACAGTTACATGTCATAGAGTACGCTGAGAGGTGTAGTACCACAGTCACACATAATAATACAGTTACATGTCATAGAGTACGCTGAGAGGTGTAGTACCACAGTCACACATAATAATACAGTTACATGTCATAGAGTTCGCTGAGAGGTGTAGTACCACAGTCACACATAATAATACAGTTACGTGTCATAGTGTACGCTGGGAGGTGTAGTACCACAGTCACATAATAATACAGTTACATGTCATAGAGTACGCTGAGAGGTGTAGTACCACAGTCACACATAATAATACAGTTACATGTCAGAGTACGCTGAGCGGTGTAGTACCACAGTCACACATAATAATACAGTTACATGTCGTAGAGTACGCTGAGAGGTGTAGTACCACAGTCACACGTAATAATACAGTTACATGTCATAGAGTACACTGAGAGGTGTAGTACCACAGTCACACATAATAATACAGTTACTTGTCATAGAGTAGGCTGAGAGGTGTAGTACTACAGTCACACATAATAATACAGTTACATGTCAGAGTACGCTGAGAGGTGTAGTACCACAGTCACACATAATAATACAGTTACATGTCATAGAGTACGCTGAGAGGTGTAGTACCACAGTCACACATAATAATACAGTTACATGTCATAGAGTACACTGAGAGGTGTAGTACCACAGTCACACATAATACAGTTACATGTCATAGAGTACGCTGAGAGGTGTAGTACCACAGTCACACATAATAATACAGTTACATGTCATAGAGTACGCTGAGAGGTGTAGTACCACAGTCACGCATAATAATACAGTTACGTGTCATAGAGAAGGCTGAGAGGTGTAGTACTACAGTCACACATAATAATACAGTTACATGTCAGAGTACGCTGAGAGGTGTAGTACCACAGTCACACATAATAATACAGTTACATGTCAGAGTACGCTGAGAGGTGTAGTACCACAGTCACACGTAATAATACAGTTACATGTCACAGAGTACGCTCAGAGGTGTAGTACCACAGTCACACATAATAATACAGTTACATGTCATAGAGTACGCTGAGAGGTGTAGTACCACAGTCACACATAATAATACAGTTACATGTCATAGAGTACGCTGAGAGGTATAGTACCACAGTCACACGTAATAATACAGTTACCTGTCATAGAGTAGGCTGAGAGGTGTAGTACCACAGTCACACATAATAATACAGTTACATGTCGTAGAGTACGCTGAGAGGTGTAGTACTACAGTCACACGTAATAATACAGTTACGTGTCATAGAGTTCGCTGAGAGGTGTAGTACCACAGTCACACATAATAATACAGTTACGTGTCATAGTGTACGCTGGGAGGTGTAGTACCACAGTCACATAATAATACAGTTACATGTCATAGAGTACGCTGAGAGGTGTAGTACCACAGTCACACATAATAATACAGTTACATGTCAGAGTACGCTGAGCGGTGTAGTACCACAGTCACACATAATAATACAGTTACATGTCGTAGAGTACGCTGAGAGGTGTAGTACCACAGTCACACGTAATAATACAGTTACATGTCACAGAGTACGCTGAGCGGTGTAGTACCACAGTCACACATAATAATACAGTTACTTGTCATAGAGTAGGCTGAGAGGTGTAGTACTACAGTCACACATAATAATACAGTTACATGTCAGAGTACGCTGAGAGGTGTAGTACCACAGTCACACATAATAATACAGTTACATGTCATAGAGTACGCTGAGAGGTGTAGTACCACAGTCACACATAATAATACAGTTACATGTCATAGAGTACACTGAGAGGTGTAGTACCACAGTCACACATAATACAGTTACATGTCATAGAGTACGCTGAGAGGTGTAGTACCACAGTCACACATAATAATACAGTTACATGTCATAGAGTACGCTGAGAGGTGTAGTACCACAGTCACGCATAATAATACAGTTACGTGTCATAGAGAAGGCTGAGAGGTGTAGTACTACAGTCACACATAATAATACAGTTACATGTCAGAGTACGCTGAGAGGTGTAGTACCACAGTCACACATAATAATACAGTTACATGTCAGAGTACGCTGAGAGGTGTAGTACCACAGTCACACGTAATAATACAGTTACATGTCACAGAGTACGCTCAGAGGTGTAGTACCACAGTCACACATAATAATACAGTTACATGTCATAGAGTACGCTGAGAGGTGTAGTACCACAGTCACACATAATAATACAGTTACATGTCATAGAGTACGCTGAGAGGTATAGTACCACAGTCACACGTAATAATACAGTTACCTGTCATAGAGTAGGCTGAGAGGTGTAGTACCACAGTCACACATAATAATACAGTTACATGTCGTAGAGTACGCTGAGAGGTGTAGTACTACAGTCACACGTAATAATACAGTTACGTGTCATAGAGTAGGCTGAGAGGTGTAGTACCATAGTCACACATAATAATACAGTTACATGTCATAGAGTACGCTGAGAGGTGTAGTACGACAGTCACGCATAATAATACAGTTAGGTGTCATAGAGTACGCTGAGAGGTGTAGTACCACAGTCACACATAATAATACAGTTACATGTCGTAGAGTACGCTGAGAGGTTTAGTACCACAGTCACACGTAATAATACAGTTACGTGTCATAGAGTAGGCTGAGAGGTGTAGTACTACAGTCACACGTAATAATACAGTTACATGTCAGAGTACGCTGAGAGGTGTAGTACCACAGTCACACATAATACAGTTACATGTCATAGAGTACGCTGAGAGGTGTAGTTCTACAGTCACACGTAATAATACAGTTACGTGTCATAGAGTAGGCTGAGAGGTGTAGTACCACAGTCACACATAATAATACAGTTACATGTCGTAGAGTACGCTGAGAGGTGTAGTACCACAGTCACACGTAATAATACAGTTACTTGTCATAGAGTAGGCTGAGAGGTATAGTACTACAGTCACACGTAATAATACAGTTACATGTCAGAGTACGCTGAGAGGTGTAGTACCACAGTCACACATAATAATACAGTTACGTGTCATAGAGTACGCTGGGAGATGTAGTACCACAGTCACACATAATAATACAGTTACATGTCATAGAGTAGGCTGAGAGGTGTAGTATCACAGTCACGCATAATAATACAGTTACATGTCATAGAGTAGGCTGAGAGGTGTAGTACCACAGTCACACATAATAATACAGTTACATGTCATAGAGTACGCTGAGAGATGTAGTACCACAGTCATACATAATAATACAGTTACATGTCATAGAGTGGGCTGAGAGGTGTAGTACCACAGTCACGCATAATAATACAGTTACATGTCATAGAGTACGCTGAGAGTTGTAGTACTGTCAGGGATCATTACTATGTATATTGTCTGAAAAATATTATCCTCACACATATGTATATACATTTCAGTTCTTTGTGTAATATACTGATATATATAACAAGTTCTTTGTTCATGTCGGACACACCTATGGAAGACACCGCCCCCT
This sequence comes from Rhinoderma darwinii, assembly GCF_050947455.1. Lineage (NCBI taxonomy): Eukaryota > Metazoa > Chordata > Amphibia > Anura > Rhinodermatidae > Rhinoderma > Rhinoderma darwinii. Next base: position 273,652,177 of record NC_134687.1, on the reverse strand, counting down.
GGAATGCAAAGAGGAGTGTGCAGAAGAATGTATAGGAAAAGTTACAGCTGGGGAGCGAATAGAATTTAAGCAAGTCACACATCTATAGGGAGGGGCATGTGTCTTCTCTGTGTCTGTTTCTTTGTTCTGAATAAAGTTCAGTTCTCCTCTTTTCTGATGAAGGGAAAGTTGTGTTGCGAACATTTCTGACTCGTTCACTTCTTTCCAGGCATGCCTTCAGCTTTCAATTTACAGAGGTGGTTATTCGGTGTGAAATGACAGGGAGAAAGGAGCTTCCCTGATTTACGGACCTGACATTTTGGCACCCCAGATGGGACCTCACTCGAGGAAATATCGAAATCCGGATAACCGACAATCACAGGGTGAAACAAAGGACCCGAGATTGCCCACTGATAAGGAATTTGATCACCTCCGCAATAACACGGTAAGCGAATTGATTTTATAAATCTTCGTATTATCTGTGTTAGTGGACAGTCTTGTGGCGATCTGTAGAACCCTTTTGTTGATTTCCTGGATTATCTCAGGCGACAGAGGTGATATTTTCCGCTGTGAGGTCGAAAACCAGTGAGACCCTAGTCGCGCCCGACTAACCATCCTCTGGGTAATTAGGGACTGGATAAAGTTATATAACACGACCAGAGAGTTATCGACTGTGAATTTTTTTATATTTCCAGCGAAGCCAGAGAGTCTAAATAGATAAAGTTATATAACACGACCAGAGAGCTGCAGACTGTGGAATTTTAATATTTCCAGCGAGGCCAGAGAGTCTAATTGAATATTTTTGAGAGTCTAATTAAAGATTTTTATAATTCTAGCGAGATGTAATAATAAATACATTGCAGACTAGAGATGATACTATTTCGGCGAGACTTAGCGTTGGAGACTGTGAAATTATATTATTTCCTGCCAGACCAAGAGTTGCAGATCGAAAATTGTTATATAAATTACGTGTATAATATAGACTGTTAGAATGGATGGTTTACGGTCCATATTCAAATCTCCAGGATCGTGCGTAAAATGAAGAAATTGATGGAAGTGTGTGGGATCCATAGAGGAGGGCGGCTCCAAGCCGCAGATTGGGCAAAAGGTATTCTGGAGAACAAAGGGAAGTTGGAAGGTAGTAAGTTGATGGAAAGTGCTTTAGAGGGATTTGCAGAAGAGGAAGTTAGGAATAAGAAAGGTATTGTATGTTGTATGTATTAGAAAACACGACCAGCCGACGCCCGGTAATGGCGTCCGTACCTCATGTTGAGTGTGTCCTCATTGTTGGTGGGAAAACCACCCCCCCCCCCCTTTCACAGCTGCGCACTGTGTTTCCAATGGGAGAGGCTGCCCCCCCCTGCCCCTGATGTGGCCACGCCCGGCCCAACCAAATCAGTATGAAATAATCACCTTGTTAATTTTGTCATTTGTAGTGTTTTTTCTATTTACAGAAGTTCCAGTCTAGTTCACTGATGAAACAACACGTCATCATAATATAGAGATGGTGGCCGACAAATTGTACGGTTAAAGATGTGTTTGATACGTAGATAATTCCTATACAATGGTGTGATGAATGATTGCAGATACGTATGTTGTTTTGCCGGCATTGAAAGTGTTAAGATTGTGAGAAGCTGTGAGAAGTGGCGAGAAGCTGTGTGACCCCCCTCCCTCCCCCCTAAAGTGTGCTGTGTTTGGGAGGAGGAGGAGGGGGGCTGACTGGGTGCAGTCTGCAGGGCTGATGAGACAAAGGGATTTCAATATGCACTGCTGAGATATATATATATATGTAATGTGTACAAACCGAAATAAATTTCTTCTCTTTTGCGCATGCGCTGTTGGTTATAAAAGTTACGATATTTATGTGTTATGATGTGATCAGATTTCATGTGTTTTGATGTTAATTCAGATGTATTAAACTTTAGATACTGTGAGACACGGGGTTTTGAAAATGTATGTGCCCCCACCGTTCCCTATTTTTATATACAGTTTATTGGTTTGCAGTAATTAATGTTATCAGAGATAATATTTTCTGTTTTATTGAATAACTAACTACAATTGTTTTATTTTTGATTTCACACATGAGTTATGTCATTGTAAAGATCAAATGTATTTTCGTCAGGAAAAAGTCATTTTTGTTTCAGGCTGTTGTACATTACAGAGGGTTAAATTAGTGTTATGTTGAGATGTCGTTTTGAACTCTGCTACATCACTCTCGCAGAGTCCACAAAGGGGGGAAGGGTGAAGGAACTGATCAGGTACAATTTTGGTTTGTTTTGAGTTAATTAATTTGGTTTCAGGAGATCTAAAAATGTGTAAGAGACCATCCCCCTCCAGCAAAGTTACACAGGAGGCAGAGGTGACGTCACTCACACGAGTCCTTATGGATTTAGATGTGGGAGAAGGCAAAACAAAAATTGTCTGGACATTGTTAATTTGATGTAAAGTTTTTAGGAATGTTTTCTTTTTATTTGTTTTTGTATTAATCAAGTATTTGCAGAACCTGATAAAAGTGAGATTCTCAAAGTGCTCGTGATTATCAGATGAGTGTGGAGAAGAGTATAACATTTGGTTTTATTTTAGAGAATGAAGACGCCACCCCTTTGAGATGTTCTATCTATATGTGACATGGGTTTTTAATGTAAATTTGTAATAAAGAGATATTTTATTATACAATATGTACAAGACAGGATACGAGGCACCAGGTAAATCACCCAGAAACCACTCTCACCTTCTTGTTCATCTCAAGGAGCGGAGCTGGAGGTGCTCGCTGAGGCTGTAACCTGGCAGAAGGTAAGACGGCCGACATTTACACTGACTCTAGGTACGCTTTTGGCATCGCCCACAATTATGGGCCCATTGGTAGTAGGAACTTTGTTGGATCATCGGGTAAGCCAATTGAGAGAGCAAGAGAAAACAGAACTGACAACAAGGGTATATGCAGCCAGGTGTCAGTAAATTGGCTTGTCCCTGGATACAATAATGCCACCACTAGGTTTGTAGCAGCCGGCATGATGTGCGCGTGGCATGACATAGGTAAAACAGCAAAGGTACCTGTGAAAAGTGCAGCCCGGCCAGATTAACAGTCCCAGCGACTGCAGAACATACAACTACCCGAGGTAGAAGTGTATGACGCGGTGCTCGTATGTGTAGACCTATTCTCAGGGGGGGCCTGAAGCCCGGCCTGTATTTTCCCCACTACAGACGTTGTGTGTAAGTGACAGGGGAACAATGTTATCCCAAGTATTGAACTGGTGTTTGTACAATGATAAGATGTCAGCAGTTCTCTAGACATTGTCCCAAGGTTAGTTTGATTAATAACTGTATTTAAGAAGTGTTGTGGGAATATTAAATACTGAGGTTAAGTTTTATGTAAAGTTCTGGACCAGCCTTAGCATTGGACTATTAGAGTCATGCGTCAGATAAAAGGTACAGAAGTGGAATATTCCCATTAGAAAACAGTTTTATTTGTTTATTTTTTATTTTTGTTGTGAAAGGGAAATTTTAGAGCAGAGAATTCTGTGCAGTGTATATGTGTATGTGTAGATATGTATATAAAGAAGAAGAATCAATTTGTAAGTTTTAGTTACTGACCAGTGTGAACGTTTGATGTAAAGATGCTATTTGTTAATGTTTTTCTTCAATTGAATTATCTGATTAAGATCAATTACTGATTAGGCTATGAAAAGCTTGTTCTCCACAGGAAGAGTCCAACAGGGAGCGGAAGGCGTGAGAACCAGATTCTGACAGAATGTGGACGGATAAGGGAACGTGAACCGGTAACACCCAAGGCAATCTTGATGGCTTTTGCATTGATGGTGTATGACCTCACATAGGCCCCAAGACTGCAAGGATCGATTTGGTAAGATCTAATTGGTATGTCCCAGGCTTTACAGCTGTTGCTGCTAAATTCTGTTAGAGCTGTTTGATTTGCCTACAGAACAGTCCTGGCAGACCGGTGCCAACCTTATCATACCCGCCTCCCACAAAGAGAACAGACCTTGAGAGGCCTTCCCAGGTAGAACGAACCAGATTAGAGTAAGAAAAATAGGTTTAAGACGCTTGTCAGATAAACATGTGGAATCTGTGTATCTTTCTGTGAGGTGGAGATGTTCCAGGCAATCAGCTGAGATCAAGGTACAAATCCTGCTGAAAGAGTATCACCAAGTCCAAATGAAATGTACCCAATAAGTTACACATCTTCTAGGTGCCCTGTCCATTGTAACAGAGAAGTTTTTCCTTATATAAAGGTGTTTGATGTCATTTAGGGGCCTGACATTATTGTATGTACTTAGAACAACGTTTATAATGTATGCGGATGATGTTATCACCAGATTAGTATTTATTTTAACAATTGACAAGAGTTGGGGGTCCCCAGCAAGTGCCAGTAAATATGAACTAAAAGACTTTTAACACGATGAACTTAATCACTGAGATGCGGCAGGCGCAGCCTGAGCCAGTACAACGCGTTTATCATGAACTGACGGCAGTGTCACAATTCTAAGCGGCCGCCCAGACAAGTAACTTGCCAGAGGAAGAGTACAGATGCGGAGGGTTTGATAGTCACAATACAACTCCACTAATCCGCCTACGTGGGATCTCACCCCAGGCTCACAACATGAGGTGCTATGTACAGCCTGATGACGTAAACTAAAGGAGACGGTGTCGGACAGATGAGAAGGACCAAACCAAGTCCTGAGGACATCAGCAAAGTAAAGACCAAAGACCTGAGTGAATCCGTCAGCAGGATCAAGTGTTTTGATAAGTAAGTGACCAGGAGGGGGTAATAATAACTCCCCCACTGGACACCAACGTAGTCTGACTCCACAATTGTGTGGGTTACCCTGAGGGTGACAGTCAGTGAAGAGCAGAAGACAGGAGAAGAAGAAGATGATGGTGTACAGGACTGGCAATGAACTGATGGGACCCGAGACCTGAGGGTGATAGCATGAGATTGGTGATAGCATTATGTTATTAGCTGAGGCCCTATTGTTTATAATGTCTGAGGTTTATAATTATAATGTGTGTAAATATGCCACGGTGCTGCAAATTACAATCTGAGGAGTTTTATGTGAAGGTGTGAGGTGAAGGTCACTGTGCTGCCCATGACCTGTCATATCTGCAGGGGTAAAGTCCCATTAGGACACTAAGTGACAGTGCGACAATTATTACTGTTAATAAAAATGTAGACCGGATTAATATATATATATATTACAACCAGCAACGGTTTGTAGATTATATCAAGACAACCATCCTGTATCCAGAGGAGAATAGGGAAAGTTAGGACCACTCCGACACCTTGGAAGTCCAGGTACAAAGGGGGGTTACTCATCAGGAGTAGCTCGTCTCAAGCTGGTGAAGAAATCCAAAACCCCTACCCGCCTGGTTCGAGTGGTCAGTGGTAGGTTGCTAGGCAAGACTCAGGGATAGAGTAATAATATTTTTAGGGGGGACTGTCAGGGATCATTACTATGTATATTGTCTGAAAAATATTATCCTCACACATATGTATATACATTTCAGTTCTTTGTGTAATATACTGATATATATAACAAGTTCTTTGTTCATGTCGGACACACCTATGGAAGACACCGCCCCCTGGAATGCAAAGAGGAGTGTGCAGAAGAATGTATAGGAAAAGTTACAGCTGGGGAGCGAATAGAATTTAAGCAAGTCACACATCTATAGGGAGGGGCATGTGTCTTCTCTGTGTCTGTTTCTTTGTTCTGAATAAAGTTCAGTTCTCCTCTTTTCTGATGAAGGGAAAGTTGTGTTGCGAACATTTCTGACTCGTTCACTTCTTTCCAGGCATGCCTTCAGCTTTCAATTTACAGAGGTGGTTATTCGGTGTGAAATGACAGGGAGAAAGGAGCTTCCCTGATTTACGGACCTGACAGTACCACCGTCACACATAATAATACAGTTACATGTCATAGAGTACGCTGAGAGGCGTAGTACCACAGTCACACATAATAATACAGTTACATGTCATAGAGTAGGCTGAGAAGTGTAGTACCACAGTCACACATAATAATACAGTTACATGTAATAGAGTACGCTGAGAGGTGTAGTACCACAGTCACACATAATAATACAGTTACATGTCATAGAGTAGGCTGAGAGGTGTAGTACCACAGTCACACATAATAATACAGTTACATGTAATAGAGTACGCTGAGAGGTGTAGTACCACAGTCACACATAATAATACAGTTACATGTCATAGAGTACGCTGAGAGGTATAGTACCACAGTCACACATAATAATACAGTTACATGTCATAGAGTACGCTGGGAGGTATAGTACCACAGTCACACATAATAATACAGTTACATGTCATAGAGTACGCGGAGAGGTGTAGTACCACTGTCACGCATAATAATACAGTTACATGTCAGAGTACGCTGAGAGGTGTAGTACCACAGTCACGCATAATAATACAGTTACATGTCATAGAGTACACTGAGAGGTGTAGTACCACAGTCACACATAATAATACAGTTACATGTCATAGAGTACGCTGGGAGGTATAGTACCACAGTCACACATAATAATACAGTTACATGTCATAGAGTACGCGGAGAGGTGTAGTACCACAGTCACACATAATAATACAGTTACATGTAATAGAGTACGCTGAGAGGTGTAGTACCACAGTCACACATAATAATACAGTTACATGTCATAGAGTACGCTGAGAGGTATAGTACCACAGTCACACATAATAATACAGTTACATGTCATAGAGTACGCTGGGAGGTATAGTACCACAGTCACACATAATAATACAGTTACATGTCATAGAGTACGCGGAGAGGTGTAGTACCACTGTCACGCATAATAATACAGTTACATGTCAGAGTACGCTGAGAGGTGTAGTACCACAGTCACGCATAATAATACAGTTACATGTCATAGAGTACGCTGAGAGGTGTAGTACCACAGTCACGCATAATAATACAGTTACATGTCATAGAGTACGCTGAGAGGTGTAGTACCACAGTCACCCATAATAATACTGTTACATGTGATAGAGTACGCTGGGAGGTATAGTACCACAGTCACACATAATAATACAGTTACAGGTCATAGAGTACGCTGAGAGGTGTAGTACCACAGTCACACGTAATAATACAGTTACGTGTCATAGAGTAGGCGGAGAGGTGTAGTACTACAGTCACATGTAATAATACAGTTACATGTCAGAGTACGCTGAGAGGTGTAGTACCACAGTCACACATAATAATACAGTTACATTTCATAGAGTACGCTGAGAGGTGTAGTACCACAGTCACACATAATAATACAGTTACATGTCATAGAGTACGCTGAAAGATGTAGTACCACAGTCACACATAATAATACAGTTACATGTCATAGAGTACGCTGAGAGGTGTAGTACCACAGTCATACATAATAATACAGTTACATGTCATAGAGTACGCTGAGAGCTGTAGTACCACAGTCATACATAATAATACAGTTACATGTCATAGAGTAGGCTGAGAGGTGTACTATCACAGTCACGCATAATAATACAGTTAAATGTCATAGAGTACGCTGGGAGATGTAGTACCACAGTCACACATAATAATACAGTTACATGTAATAGAGTACGCTGAGAGGTGTAGTACCACAGTCACACATAATAATACAGTTACATGTCAGAGTACGCTGAGAGGTGTAGTACCACAGTCACACATAATAATACAGTTACATGTCATAGAGTACGCTGAGAGGTGTAGTACTACAGTCACACGTAATAATACAGTTACATGTCATAGAGTACGCTGAGAGGTGTAGTACCACAGTCACACATAATAATACAGTTACATGTCATAGAGTACGCTGAGTGGTGTAGTACCACAGTCACACATAATAATACAGTTACATGTCATAGAGTACGCTGAGAGGTGTAGTACTACAGTCACACGTAATAATACAGTTATATGTCATAGAGTAGGCTGAGCGGTGTAGCACCACAGTCACACATAATAATACAGTTACGTGTCATAGAGTACGCTGGGAGATGTAGTACCACAGTCACACATAATAATACAGTTACATGTCATAGAGTACGCTGAGAGGTGTAGTACCACAGTCACACATAATAATACAGTTACATGTCATAGAGTACGCTGAGTGGTGTAGTACCACAGTCACACATAATAATACAGTTACATGTCATAGAGTACGCTGAGAGGTGTAGTACTACAGTCACACGTAATAATACAGTTACATGTCATAGAGTACGCTGAGAGGTGTAGTACCACAGTCACGCATAATAATACAGTTACGTGTCATAGAGTACGCTGAGAGGTGTAGTACCACAGTCACACATAATAATACAGTTACATGTCATAGAGTACGCTGAGAGGTGTAGTACCACAGTCACACATAATAATACAGTTACATGTCATAGAGTACGCTGAGAGGTGTAGTACCACAGTCACACATAATAATACAGTTACATTTCATAGAGTACGCTGAGAGGTGTAGTACCACAGTCACACATAATAATACAGTTACATGTCATAGAGTACGCTGAGAGATGTAGTACCACAGTCACACATAATAATACTGTTACATGTCATAGAGTACGCTGAGAGGTGTAGTACCACAGTCACACATAATAATACAGTTACATGTCATAGAGTACGCTGAGAGCTGTAGTACCACAGTCATACATAATAATACAGTTACATGTCATAGAGTAGGCTGAGAGGTGTACTATCACAGTCACGCATAATAATACAGTTAAATGTCATAGAGTACGCTGGGAGATGTAGTACCACAGTCACACATAATAATACAGTTACATGTAATAGAGTACGCTGAGAGGTGTAGTACCACAGTCACACATAATAATACAGTTACATGTCAGAGTACGCTGAGAGGTGTAGCACCACAGTCACACATAATAATACAGTTACGTGTCATAGAGTACGCTGGGAGATGTAGTACCACAGTCACACATAATAATACAGTTACATGTCATAGAGTACGCTGAGAGGTGTAGTACCACAGTCACACATAATAATACAGTTACATGTCATAGAGTACGCTGAGAGGTGTAGTACCACAGTCACGCATAATAATACAGTTACGTGTCATAGAGTACGCTGAGAGGTGTAGTACCACAGTCACACATAATAATACAGTTACATGTCATAGAGTACGCTGAGAGGTGTAGTACCACAGTCACACATAATAATACAGTTACATGTCATAGAGTACGCTGAGAGGTGTAGTACCACAGTCACACATAATAATACAGTTACATTTCATAGAGTACGCTGAGAGGTGTAGTACCACAGTCACACATAATAATACAGTTACATGTCATAGAGTACGCTGAGAGATGTAGTACCACAGTCACACATAATAATACAGTTACATGTCATAGAGTACGCTGAGAGGTGTAGTACCACAGTCATACATAATAATACAGTTACATGTCATAGAGTACGCTGAGAGCTGTAGTACCACAGTCATACATAATAATACAGTTACATGTCATAGAGTAGGCTGAGAGGTGTACTATCACAGTCACGCATAATAATACAGTTAAATGTCATAGAGTACGCTGGGAGATGTAGTACCACAGTCACACATAATAATACAGTTACGTGTCATAGAATAGGCTGAGAGGTGTAGTACCACAGTCACGCATAATAATACAGTTACATGTCGTAGAGTACGCTGAGAGGTGTAGTACCACAGTCACACATAATAATACAGTTACATGTCAGAGTACGCTGAGAGGTGTAGTACCACAGTCACACATAATAATACAGTTACGTGTCATAGAGTACGCTGGGAGATGTAGTACCACAGTCACACATAATAATACAGTTACATGTCGTAGAGTACGCTGAGAGGTTTAGTACCACAGTCACACGTAATAATACAGTTACGTGTCATAGAGTAGGCTGAGAGGTGTAGTACTACAGTCACACGTAATAATACAGTTACGTGTCATAGAGTACGCTGAGAGGTGTAGTACCACAGTCACACGTAATAATACAGTTACGTGTCATAGAGTAGGCTGAGAGGTGTAGTACCACAGTCACACATAATAATACAGTTACATGTCATAGAGTACGCTGAGAGGTGTAGTACCACAGTCACACATAATAATACAGTTACATGTCGTAGAGTACGCTGAGAGGTTTAGTACCACAGTCACACGTAATAATACAGTTACGTGTCATAGAGTAGGCTGAGAGGTGTAGTACTACAGTCACACGTAATAATACAGTTACATGTCAGAGTACGCTGAGAGGTGTAGTACCACAGTCACACATAATACAGTTACATGTCATAGAGTACGCTGAGAGGTGTAGTACTACAGTCACACGTAATAATACAGTTACGTGTCATAGAGTAGGCTGAGAGGTGTAGTACCACAGTCACACATAATAATACAGTTACATGTCGTAGAGTACGCTGAGAGGTGTAGTACCACAGTCACACGTAATAATACAGTTACTTGTCATAGAGTAGGCTGAGAGGTATAGTACTACAGTCACACGTAATAATACAGTTACATGTCAGAGTACGCTGAGAGGTGTAGTACCACAGTCACACATAATAATACAGTTACGTGTCATAGAGTACGCTGGGAGATGTAGTACCACAGTCACACATAATAATACAGTTACATGTCATAGAGTAGGCTGAGAGGTGTAGTATCACAGTCACGCATAATAATACAGTTACATGTCATAGAGTAGGCTGAGAGGTGTAGTACCACAGTCACACATAATAATACAGTTACATGTCAGAGAGTACGCTGAGAGGTGTAGTACCACAGTCACACATTGTAATACAGTTACGTGTCATAGAGTACGCTGAGAGGTGTAGTACCACAGTCACACATAATAATACAGTTACATGTCATAGAGTAGGCTGAGAGGTGTAGTACCACAGTCACACATAATAATACAGTTACATGTAATAGAGTAGGCTGAGAGGTGTAGTACCACAGTCACACATAATAATACAGTTACATGTCAGAGAGTACGCTGAGAGGTGTAGTACCACAGTCACACATAATAATACAGTTACGTGTCATAGAGTACGCTGGGAGATGTAGTACCACAGTCACACATAATAATACAGTTACATGTCATAGAGTAGGCTGAGAGGTGTAGTATCACAGTCACGCATAATAATACAGTTACATGTCATAGAGTAGGCTGAGAGGTGTAGTACCACAGTCACACATAATAATACAGTTACATGTCAGAGAGTACGCTGAGAGGTGTAGTACCACAGTCACACATTGTAATACAGTTACGTGTCATAGAGTACGCTGAGAGGTGTAGTACCACAGTCACACATAATAATACAGTTACATGTCATAGAGTAGGCTGAGAGGTGTAGTACCACAGTCACACATAATAATACAGTTACATGTAATAGAGTAGGCTGAGAGGTGTAGTACCACAGTCACACATAATAATACAGTTACGTGTCATAGAGTACGCTGAGAGGTGTAGTACCACAGTCACACATAATAATACAGTTACATGTCAGAGAGTACGCTGAGAGGTGTAGTACCACAGTCACACATTGTAATACAGTTACGTGTCATAGAGTACGCTGAGAGGTGTAGTACCACAGTCACGCATAATAATACAGTTACATGTCAGAGTACGCTGAGAGGTGTAGTACCACAGTCACACATAATAATACAGTTACATGTCATAGAGTACGCTGAGCGGTGTAGTACCACAGTCACACATAATACAGTTACATGTCATAGAGTAGGCTGAGAGGTGTAGTACCACAGTCACACATAATAATACAGTTACGTGTCATAGAGTAGGCTGAGAGGTGTAGTACCACAGTCACACGTAATAATACAGTTACATGTCATAGAGTAGGCTGAGAGGTGTAGTACCACAGTCACACATAATAATACAGTTACATGTCATAGAGTACGCTGAGAGGTGTAGTACCACAGTCACACATAATAATACAGTTACATGTCAGAGTACGCTGAGAGGTGTAGTACCACAGTCACACATAATAATACAGTTACAGGTCAGAGTACGCTGAGAGGTGTAGTACCACATTCACACATAATAATACAGTTACATGTCAGAGTACGCTGAGAGGTGTAGTACCACAGTCACACATAATAATACAGTTACATGTCATAGATTAGGCTGAGAGGTGTAGTACCACAGTCACGCATAATAATACAGTTACATGTCATAGAGTAGGCTGAGAGGTGTAGTACCACAGTCACGCATAATAATACAGTTACGTGTCATAGAGTAGGCTAAGAGGTGTAGTACCACAGTCACACATAATAATACAGTTACATGTCATAGAGTACGCTGAGAGGTGTAGTACCACAGTCACACATAATAATACAGTTACATGTCAGAGTACGCTGAGCGGTGTAGTACCAAAGTCACGCATAATAATACAGTTACATGTCATAGAGTACGCTGAGAGGTGTAGTACCACAGTCACACATAATAATACAGTTACATGTCATAGAGTACGCTGAGAGGTGTAGTACTACAGTCACACATAATAATACAGTTACATGTCATAGAGTACGCTGAGAGGTGTAGTACCACAGTCACACATAATAATACAGTTACATGTCATAGAGTACGCTGAGAGGTGTAGTACCACAGTCACACATAATAATACAGTTACATGTCATAGGTTATGCTGGGAGGTATAGTACCACAGTCACACATAATAATACAGGTACATGTCATAGAGTACGCTGAGAGGTGTAGTACCACAGTCACACATAATAATACAGTTACATGTCATAGAGTACGCTGAGAGGTGTAGTACCACAGTCATACATAATAATACAGTTACATGTCATAGAGTACGCTGAGAGGTGTAGTACCACAGTCACACATAATAATACAGTTACATGTCATAGAGTACGCTGAGAGGTGTAGTACCACAGTCACACATAATAATACAGTTACATGTCAGAGTACGCTGAGTGGTGTAGTACCACAGTCACACATAATAATACAGTTACATGTCATAGAGTACGCTGAGAGATGTAGTACCACAGTCATACATAATAATACAGTTACATGTCATAGAGTAGGCTGAGAGGTGTAGTACCACAGTCACGCATAATAATACAGTTACATGTCATAGAGTACGCTGGGAGATGTAGTACCACAGTCACACATAATGATACAGTTACGTGTCATAGAGTAGGCTGAGAGGTGTAGTACTACAGTCACACATAATAATACAGTTACATGTCAGAGTACGCTGAGAGGTGTAGTACCACAGTCACACATAATAATACAGTTACATGTCATAGAGTACGCTGAGAGGTGTAGTACCACAGTCACACATAATAATACAGTTACATGTCATAGAGTACGCTGAGAGGTGTAGTACCACAGTCACACATAATAATACAGTTACGTTTCATAGAGTACGCTGAGAGGTGTAGTACCACAGTCACACATAATAATACAGTTACATGTCATAGAGTACGCTGAGAGATGTAGTACCACAGTCACACATAATAATACTGTTACATGTCATAGAGTACGCTGAGAGGTGTAGTACCACAGTCATACATAATAATACAGTTACATGTCATAGAGTAGGCTGAGAGGTGTACTATCACAGTCACGCATAATAATACAGTTAAATGTCATAGAGTACGCTGGGAGATGTAGTACCACAGTCACACATAATAATACAGTTACATGTAATAGAGTACGCTGAGAGGTGTAGTACCACAGTCACACATAATAATACAGTTACATGTCATAGAGTACGCTGAGAGATGTAGTACCACAGTCACACATAATAATACAGTTACATGTCATAGAGTACGCTGAGAGCTGTAGTACCACAGTCATACATAATAATACAGTTACATGTCATAGAGTAGGCTGAGAGGTGTACTATCACAGTCACGCATAATAATACAGTTAAATGTCATAGAGTACGCTGGGAGATGTAGTACCACAGTCACACATAATAATACAGTTACATGTAATAGAGTACGCTGAGAGGTGTAGTACCACAGTCACACATAATAATACAGTTACATGTCAGAGTACGCTGAGAGGTGTAGCACCACAGTCACACATAATAATACAGTTACGTGTCATAGAGTACGCTGGGAGATGTAGTACCACAGTCACACATAATAATACAGTTACATGTCATAGAGTACGCTGAGAGGTGTAGTACCACAGTCACACATAATAATACAGTTACATGTCATAGAGTACGCTGAGTGGTGTAGTACCACAGTCACACATAATAATACAGTTACATGTCATAGAGTACGCTGAGAGGTGTAGTACTACAGTCACACGTAATAATACAGTTACATGTCATAGAGTACGCTGAGAGGTGTAGTACCACAGTCACGCATAATAATACAGTTACGTGTCATAGAGTACGCTGAGAGGTGTAGTACCACAGTCACACATAATAATACAGTTACATGTCATAGAGTACGCTGAGAGGTGTAGTACCACAGTCACACATAATAATACAGTTACATGTCATAGAGTACGCTGAGAGGTGTAGTACCACAGTCACACATAATAATACAGTTACATTTCATAGAGTACGCTGAGAGGTGTAGTACCACAGTCACACATAATAATACAGTTACATGTCATAGAGTACGCTGAGAGATGTAGTACCACAGTCACACATAATAATACAGTTACATGTCATAGAGTACGCTGAGAGGTGTAGTACCACAGTCATACATAATAATACAGTTACATGTCATAGAGTACGCTGAGAGCTGTAGTACCACAGTCATACATAATAATACAGTTACATGTCATAGAGTAGGCTGAGAGGTGTACTATCACAGTCACGCATAATAATACAGTTAAATGTCATAGAGTACGCTGGGAGATGTAGTACCACAGTCACACATAATAATACAGTTACGTGTCATAGAATAGGCTGAGAGGTGTAGTACCACAGTCACGCATAATAATACAGTTACATGTCGTAGAGTACGCTGAGAGGTGTAGTACCACAGTCACACATAATAATACAGTTACATGTCAGAGTACGCTGAGAGGTGTAGTACCACAGTCACACATAATAATACAGTTACATGTCATAGAGTACGCTGAGAGATGTAGTACCACAGTCACACATAATAATACAGTTACATGTCATAGAGTACGCTGAGAGCTGTAGTACCACAGTCATACATAATAATACAGTTACATGTCATAGAGTAGGCTGAGAGGTGTACTATCACAGTCACGCATAATAATACAGTTAAATGTCATAGAGTACGCTGGGAGATGTAGTACCACAGTCACACATAATAATACAGTTACATGTAATAGAGTACGCTGAGAGGTGTAGTACCACAGTCACACATAATAATACAGTTACATGTCAGAGTACGCTGAGAGGTGTAGCACCACAGTCACACATAATAATACAGTTACGTGTCATAGAGTACGCTGGGAGATGTAGTACCACAGTCACACATAATAATACAGTTACATGTCATAGAGTACGCTGAGAGGTGTAGTACCACAGTCACACATAATAATACAGTTACATGTCATAGAGTACGCTGAGTGGTGTAGTACCACAGTCACACATAATAATACAGTTACATGTCATAGAGTACGCTGAGAGGTGTAGTACTACAGTCACACGTAATAATACAGTTACATGTCATAGAGTACGCTGAGAGGTGTAGTACCACAGTCACGCATAATAATACAGTTACGTGTCATAGAGTACGCTGAGAGGTGTAGTACCACAGTCACACATAATAATACAGTTACATGTCATAGAGTACGCTGAGAGGTGTAGTACCACAGTCACACATAATAATACAGTTACATGTCATAGAGTACGCTGAGAGGTGTAGTACCACAGTCACACATAATAATACAGTTACATTTCATAGAGTACGCTGAGAGGTGTAGTACCACAGTCACACATAATAATACAGTTACATGTCATAGAGTACGCTGAGAGATGTAGTACCACAGTCACACATAATAATACAGTTACATGTCATAGAGTACGCTGAGAGGTGTAGTACCACAGTCATACATAATAATACAGTTACATGTCATAGAGTACGCTGAGAGCTGTAGTACCACAGTCATACATAATAATACAGTTACATGTCATAGAGTAGGCTGAGAGGTGTACTATCACAGTCACGCATAATAATACAGTTAAATGTCATAGAGTACGCTGGGAGATGTAGTACCACAGTCACACATAATAATACAGTTACGTGTCATAGAATAGGCTGAGAGGTGTAGTACCACAGTCACGCATAATAATACAGTTACATGTCGTAGAGTACGCTGAGAGGTGTAGTACCACAGTCACACATAATAATACAGTTACATGTCAGAGTACGCTGAGAGGTGTAGTACCACAGTCACACATAATAATACAGTTACGTGTCATAGAGTACGCTGGGAGATGTAGTACCACAGTCACACATAATAATACAGTTACATGTCGTAGAGTACGCTGAGAGGTTTAGTACCACAGTCACACGTAATAATACAGTTACGTGTCATAGAGTAGGCTGAGAGGTGTAGTACTACAGTCACACGTAATAATACAGTTACGTGTCATAGAGTACGCTGAGAGGTGTAGTACCACAGTCACACGTAATAATACAGTTACGTGTCATAGAGTAGGCTGAGAGGTGTAGTACCACAGTCACACATAATAATACAGTTACATGTCATAGAGTACGCTGAGAGGTGTAGTACCACAGTCACACATAATAATACAGTTACATGTCGTAGAGTACGCTGAGAGGTTTAGTACCACAGTCACACGTAATAATACAGTTACGTGTCATAGAGTAGGCTGAGAGGTGTAGTACTACAGTCACACGTAATAATACAGTTACATGTCAGAGTACGCTGAGAGGTGTAGTACCACAGTCACACATAATACAGTTACATGTCATAGAGTACGCTGAGAGGTGTAGTACTACAGTCACACGTAATAATACAGTTACGTGTCATAGAGTAGGCTGAGAGGTGTAGTACCACAGTCACACATAATAATACAGTTACATGTCGTAGAGTACGCTGAGAGGTGTAGTACCACAGTCACACGTAATAATACAGTTACTTGTCATAGAGTAGGCTGAGAGGTATAGTACTACAGTCACACGTAATAATACAGTTACATGTCAGAGTACGCTGAGAGGTGTAGTACCACAGTCACACATAATAATACAGTTACGTGTCATAGAGTACGCTGGGAGATGTAGTACCACAGTCACACATAATAATACAGTTACATGTCATAGAGTAGGCTGAGAGGTGTAGTATCACAGTCACGCATAATAATACAGTTACATGTCATAGAGTAGGCTGAGAGGTGTAGTACCACAGTCACACATAATAATACAGTTACATGTCAGAGAGTACGCTGAGAGGTGTAGTACCACAGTCACACATTGTAATACAGTTACGTGTCATAGAGTACGCTGAGAGCTGTAGTACCACAGTCATACATAATAATACAGTTACATGTCATAGAGTAGGCTGAGAGGTGTACTATCACAGTCACGCATAATAATACAGTTAAATGTCATAGAGTACGCTGGGAGATGTAGTACCACAGTCACACATAATAATACAGTTACGTGTCATAGAATAGGCTGAGAGGTGTAGTACCACAGTCACGCATAATAATACAGTTACATGTCGTAGAGTACGCTGAGAGGTGTAGTACCACAGTCACACATAATAATACAGTTACATGTCAGAGTACGCTGAGAGGTGTAGTACCACAGTCACACATAATAATACAGTTACGTGTCATAGAGTACGCTGGGAGATGTAGTACCACAGTCACACATAATAATACAGTTACATGTCGTAGAGTACGCTGAGAGGTTTAGTACCACAGTCACACGTAATAATACAGTTACGTGTCATAGAGTAGGCTGAGAGGTGTAGTACTACAGTCACACGTAATAATACAGTTACGTGTCATAGAGTACGCTGAGAGGTGTAGTACCACAGTCACACGTAATAATACAGTTACGTGTCATAGAGTAGGCTGAGAGGTGTAGTACCACAGTCACACATAGTAATACAGTTACATGTCATAGAGTACGCTGAGAGGTGTAGTACCACAGTCACACATAATAATACAGTTACATGTCGTAGAGTACGCTGAGAGGTTTAGTACCACAGTCACACGTAATAATACAGTTACGTGTCATAGAGTAGGCTGAGAGGTGTAGTACTACAGTCACACGTAATAATACAGTTACATGTCAGAGTACGCTGAGAGGTGTAGTACCACAGTCACACATAATACAGTTACATGTCATAGAGTACGCTGAGAGGTGTAGTACTACAGTCACACGTAATAATACAGTTACGTGTCATAGAGTAGGCTGAGAGGTGTAGTACCACAGTCACACATAATAATACAGTTACATGTCGTAGAGTACGCTGAGAGGTGTAGTACCACAGTCACACGTAATAATACAGTTACTTGTCATAGAGTAGGCTGAGAGGTATAGTACTACAGTCACACGTAATAATACAGTTACATGTCAGAGTACGCTGAGAGGTGTAGTACCACAGTCACACATAATAATACAGTTACGTGTCATAGAGTACGCTGGGAGATGTAGTACCACAGTCACACATAATAATACAGTTACATGTCATAGAGTAGGCTGAGAGGTGTAGTACCACAGTCACACATAATAATACAGTTACATGTCAGAGAGTACGCTGAGAGGTGTAGTACCACAGTCACACATTGTAATACAGTTACGTGTCATAGAGTACGCTGAGAGGTGTAGTACCACAGTCACACATAATAATACAGTTACATGTCATAGAGTAGGCTGAGAGGTGTAGTACCACAGTCACACATAATAATACAGTTACATGTCAGAGAGTACGCTGAGAGGTGTAGTACCACAGTCACACATTGTAATACAGTTACGTGTCATAGAGTACGCTGAGAGGTGTAGTACCACAGTCACGCATAATAATACAGTTACATGTCAGAGTACGCTGAGAGGTGTAGTACCACAGTCACACATAATAATACAGTTACATGTCATAGAGTACGCTGAGCGGTGTAGTACCACAGTCACACATAATACAGTTACATGTCATAGAGTAGGCTGAGAGGTGTAGTACCACAGTCACACATAATAATACAGTTACGTGTCATAGAGTAGGCTGAGAGGTGTAGTACCACAGTCACACGTAATAATACAGTTACATGTCATAGAGTAGGCTGAGAGGTGTAGTACCACAGTCACACATAATAATACAGTTACATGTCATAGAGTACGCTGAGAGGTGTAGTACCACAGTCACACATAATAATACAGTTACATGTCAGAGTACGCTGAGAGGTGTAGTACCACAGTCACACATAATAATACAGTTACAGGTCAGAGTACGCTGAGAGGTGTAGTACCACATTCACACATAATAATACAGTTACATGTCAGAGTACGCTGAGAGGTGTAGTACCACAGTCACACATAATAATACAGTTACATGTCATAGAGTACGCTGAGAGGTGTAGTACCACAGTCACGCATAATAATACAGTTACATGTCATAGAGTAGGCTGAGAGGTGTAGTACCACAGTCACGCATAATAATACAGTTACGTGTCATAGAGTAGGCTAAGAGGTGTAGTACCACAGTCACACATAATAATACAGTTACATGTCATAGAGTACGCTGAGAGGTGTAGTACCACAGTCACACATAATAATACAGTTACATGTCAGAGTACGCTGAGCGGTGTAGTACCAAAGTCACGCATAATAATACAGTTACATGTCATAGAGTACGCTGAGAGGTGTAGTACCACAGTCACACATAATAATACAGTTACATGTCATAGAGTACGCTGAGAGGTGTAGTACTACAGTCACACATAATAATACAGTTACATGTCATAGAGTACGCTGAGAGGTGTAGTACCACAGTCACACATAATAATACAGTTACATGTCATAGAGTACGCTGAGAGGTGTAGTACCACAGTCACACATAATAATACAGTTACATGTCATAGGTTATGCTGGGAGGTGTAGTACCACAGTCACACATAATAATACAGGTACATGTCATAGAGTACGCTGAGAGGTGTAGTACCACAGTCACACATAATAATACAGTTACATGTCATAGAGTACGCTGAGAGGTGTAGTACCACAGTCATACATAATAATACAGTTACATGTCATAGAGTACGCTGAGAGGTGTAGTACCACAGTCACACATAATAATACAGTTACATGTCATAGAGTACGCTGAGAGGTGTAGTACCACAGTCACACATAATAATACAGTTACATGTCAGAGTACGCTGAGTGGTGTAGTACCACAGTCACACATAATAATACAGTTACATGTCATAGAGTACGCTGAGAGATGTAGTACCACAGTCATACATAATAATACAGTTACATGTCATAGAGTAGGCTGAGAGGTGTAGTACCACAGTCACGCATAATATTACAGTTACATGTCATAGAGTACGCTGGGAGATGTAGTACCACAGTCACACATAATAATACAGTTACGTGTCATAGAGTAGGCTGAGAGGTGTAGTACTACAGTCACACATAATAATACAGTTACATGTCAGAGTACGCTGAGAGGTGTAGTACCACAGTCACACATAATAATACAGTTACATGTCAGAGTACGCTGAGAGGTGTAGTACCACAGTCACACATAATAATACAGTTAC
Organism: Rhinoderma darwinii; assembly: GCF_050947455.1. Classification (NCBI taxonomy): domain Eukaryota; kingdom Metazoa; phylum Chordata; class Amphibia; order Anura; family Rhinodermatidae; genus Rhinoderma; species Rhinoderma darwinii. The sequence goes on along the minus strand of NC_134687.1, from coordinate 273,631,444 downwards.
GTGTCATAGAGTACGCTGGGAGATGTAGTACCACAGTCACACATAATAATACAGTTACGTGTCATAGAGTAGGCTGAGAGGTGTAGTACCACAGTCACACATAATAATACAGTTACATGTCAGAGTACGCTGAGAGGTGTAGTACCACAGTCACACGTAATAATACAGTTACATGTCATAGAGTATCCTGAGAGGTGTAGTGCCACAGTCACACATAATAATACAGTTACGTGTCATAGAGTACGCTGAGAGGTGTAGTGCCACAGTCACACGTAATAATACAGTTACATGTCATAGAGTATGCTGAGAGGTGTAGTACCACAGTCATACATAATAATACAGTTACATGTCATAGAGTAGGCTGAGAGGTGTAGTACCACAGTCACACAAAATAATACAGTTACATGTCATAGAGTACGCTGAGAGGTGTAGTACTACAGTCACACGTAATAATACAGTTACGTGTCATAGACTAGGCTGAGAGGTGTAGTACCACAGTCACACATAATAATACAGTTACATGTCATAGAGTACGCTGAGAGGTGTAGTGCGACAGTCACGCATAATAATACAGTTAGGTGTCATAGAGTACGCTGAGAGGTGTAGTACCACAGTCACACATAATAATACAGTTACATGTCGTAGAGTACGCTGAGAGGTGTAGTACCACAGTCACACGTAATAATACAGTTACGTGTCATAGAGTAGGCTGAGAGGTGTAGTACCACAGTCACACATAATAATACAGTTACATGTCATAGAGTACGCTGAGAGGTGTAGTACCACAGTCACGCATAATAATACAGTTACATGTCATAGAGTACGCTGAGAGGTGTAGTACTACAGTCACACGTAATAATACAGTTACATGTCAGAGTACGCTGAGAGGTGTAGTACCACAGTCACACGTAATAATACAGTTACATGTCATAGAGTACGCTGAGAGGTGTAGTACCACAGTCACACGTAATAATACAGTTACGTGTCATAGAGTAGGCTGAGAGGTGTAGCACTACAGTCACACGTAATAATACAGTTACGTGTCATAGAGTACGCTGAGAGGTGTAGTACCACAGTCACACGTAATAATACAGTTACGTGTCATAGAGTAGGCTGAGAGGTGTAGTACCACAGTCACACATAATAATACAGTTACATGTCATAGAGTACGCTGAGAGGTGTAGTACCACAGTCACACATAATAATACAGTTACATGTCATAGAGTAGGCTGAGAGGTGTAGTACCACAGTCACACATAATACAGTTACATGTCATAGAGTACGCTGAGAGGTGTAGTACCACAGTCACACATAATAATACAGTTACGTGTCATAGAGAAGGCTGAGAGGTGTAGTACCACAGTCACACATAATAATACAGTTACATGTCATAGAGTATGCTGAGAGGTGTAGTACCACAATCACACGTAATAATACAGTTACGTGTCATAGAGTACGCTGAGAGGTGTAGTGCCACAGTCCCGCATAATAATACAGTTACATGTCATAGAGTACGCTGAGAGGTGTAGTACCACAGTCACACATAATAATACAGTTACATGTCATAGAGTACGCTGAGAGGTGTAGTACCACAGTCACACATAATAATACAGTGACATGTCAGAGTACGCTGAGAGGTGTAGTACCACAGTCACACATAATAATACAGTTACATGTCATAGAGTACGCTGAGAGTTGTAGTACCACAGTCACACATAATAATACAGTTACATGTCAGAGTACGCTGAGCGGTGTAGTACCACAGTCACACATAATAATACAGTTACATGTCATAGAGTACGCTGAGAGGTGTAGTACCACAGTCATACATAATAATACAGTTACATGTCATAGAGTACGATGAGAGGTGTAGTACCACAGTCACGCATAATAATACAGTTACGTGTCATAGAGTAGGCTGAGAGGTGTAGTACTACAGTCACACATAATAATACAGTTACATGTCAGAGTACGCTGAGAGGTGTAGTACCACAGTCACACATAATAATACAGTTACATGTCATAGAGTACGCTGAGAGGTGTAGTACCACAGTCACACATAATAATACAGTTACATGTCATAGAGTACACTGAGAGGTGTAGTACCACAGTCACACATAATACAGTTACATGTCATAGAGTACGCTGAGAGGTGTAGTACCACAGTCACACATAATAATACAGTTACATGTCATAGAGTACGCTGAGAGGTGTAGTACCACAGTCACGCATAATAATACAGTTACATGTCATAGAGTACGCTGAGAGGTGTAGTACCACAGTCACACATAATAATACAGTGACATGTCAGAGTACGCTGAGAGGTGTAGTACCACAGTCACACATAATAATACAGTTACATGTCATAGAGTACGCTGAGAGTTGTAGTACCACAGTCACACATAATAATACAGTTACATGTCAGAGTACGCTGAGCGGTGTAGTACCACAGTCACACATAATAATACAGTTACATGTCATAGAGTACGCTGAGAGGTGTAGTACCACAGTCATACATAATAATACAGTTACATGTCATAGAGTACGATGAGAGGTGTAGTACCACAGTCACGCATAATAATACAGTTACGTGTCATAGAGTAGGCTGAGAGGTGTAGTACTACAGTCACACATAATAATACAGTTACATGTCAGAGTACGCTGAGAGGTGTAGTACCACAGTCACACATAATAATACAGTTACATGTCATAGAGTACGCTGAGAGGTGTAGTACCACAGTCACACATAATAATACAGTGACATGTCAGAGTACGCTGAGAGGTGTAGTACCACAGTCACACATAATAATACAGTTACATGTCATAGAGTACGCTGAGAGTTGTAGTACCACAGTCACACATAATAATACAGTTACATGTCAGAGTACGCTGAGCGGTGTAGTACCACAGTCACACATAATAATACAGTTACATGTCATAGAGTACGCTGAGAGGTGTAGTACCACAGTCATACATAATAATACAGTTACATGTCATAGAGTACGATGAGAGGTGTAGTACCACAGTCACGCATAATAATACAGTTACGTGTCATAGAGTAGGCTGAGAGGTGTAGTACTACAGTCACACATAATAATACAGTTACATGTCAGAGTACGCTGAGAGGTGTAGTACCACAGTCACACATAATAATACAGTTACATGTCATAAAGTACGCTGAGAGGTGTAGTACCACAGTCACACATAATAATACAGTTACATGTCATAGAGTACACTGAGAGGTGTAGTACCACAGTCACACATAATACAGTTACATGTCATAGAGTACGCTGAGAGGTGTAGTACCACAGTCACACATAATAATACAGTTACATGTCATAGAGTACGCTGAGAGGTGTAGTACCACAGTCACGCATAATAATACAGTTACGTGTCATAGAGAAGGCTGAGAGGTGTAGTACTACAGTCACACATAATAATACAGTTACATGTCAGAGTACGCTGAGAGGTGTAGTACCACAGTCACACATAATAATACAGTTACATGTCAGAGTACGCTGAGAGGTGTAGTACCACAGTCACACGTAATAATACAGTTACATGTCACAGAGTACGCTGAGAGGTGTAGTACCACAGTCACACATAATAATACAGTTACATGTCATAGAGTACGCTGAGAGGTGTAGTACCACAGTCACACATAATAATACAGTTACATGTCATAGAGTACGCTGAGAGGTATAGTACCACAGTCACACGTAATAATACAGTTACCTGTCATAGAGTAGGCTGAGAGGTGTAGTACCACAGTCACACATAATAATACAGTTACATGTCGTAGAGTACGCTGAGAGGTGTAGTACCACAGTCACACGTAATAATACAGTTACGTGTCATAGAGTAGGCTGAGAGGTGTAGTACCATAGTCACACATAATAATACAGTTACATGTCATAGAGTACGCTGAGAGGTGTAGTATCACAGTCACACGTAATAATACAGTTACATGTCAGAGTACGCTGAGAGGTGTAGTACCACAGTCACACATAATAATACAGTTACATGTCATAGAGTACGCTGAGAGGTATAGTACCACAGTCACACGTTATAATACAGTTACGTGTCATAGAGTACGCTGAGAGGTGTAGTGCCACAGTCACACATAATAATACAGTTACATGTCATAGAGTACGCTGAGAGGTGTAGTACCACAGTCACACATAATAATACAGTGACATGTCAGAGTACGCTGAGAGGTGTAGTACCACAGTCACACATAATAATACAGTTACATGTCATAGAGTACGCTGAGAGTTGTAGTACCACAGTCACACATAATAATACAGTTACATGTCAGAGTACGCTGAGAGGTGTAGTACCACAGTCACGCATAATAATACAGTTACATGTCATAGAGTACGCTGAGAGGTGTAGTACTACAGTCACGCATAATAATACAGTTACATGTCATAGAGTACGCTGAGAGGTGTAGTACCACAGTCACACGTAATAATACAGTTACATGTCAGAGTACGCTGAGAGGTGTAGTACCACAGTCACACATAATACAGTTACATGTCATAGAGTACGCTGAGAGGTGTAGTACCACAGTCACACGTAATAATACAGTTACGTGTCAAAGAGTAGGCTGAGAGGTGTAGTACCACAGTCACACGTAATAATACAGTTATGTGTCATAGAGTACGATGAGAGGTGTAGTACTACAGTCACACGTAATAATACAGTTACGTGTCATAGAGTAGGCTGAGAGGTGTAGTACCACAGTCACACATAATAATACAGTTACGTGTCATAGAGTAGGCTGAGAGGTGTAGTACTACAGTCACACATAATAATACAGTTACATGTCAGAGTACGCTGAGAGGTGTAGTACCACAGTCACACATAATAATACAGTTACATGTCATAGAGTACGCTGAGAGGTGTAGTACCACAGTCACACATAATAATACAGTTACATGTCATAGAGTACACTGAGAGGTGTAGTACCACAGTCACACATAATACAGTTACATGTCATAGAGTACGCTGAGAGGTGTAGTACCACAGTCACACATAATAATACAGTTACATGTCATAGAGTACGCTGAGAGGTGTAGTACCACAGTCACGCATAATAATACAGTTACGTGTCATAGAGAAGGCTGAGAGGTGTAGTACTACAGTCACACATAATAATACAGTTACATGTCAGAGTACGCTGAGAGGTGTAGTACCACAGTCACACATAATAATACAGTTACATGTCAGAGTACGCTGAGAGGTGTAGTACCACAGTCACACGTAATAATACAGTTACATGTCACAGAGTACGCTCAGAGGTGTAGTACCACAGTCACACATAATAATACAGTTACATGTCATAGAGTACGCTGAGAGGTGTAGTACCACAGTCACACATAATAATACAGTTACATGTCATAGAGTACGCTGAGAGGTATAGTACCACAGTCACACGTAATAATACAGTTACCTGTCATAGAGTAGGCTGAGAGGTGTAGTACCACAGTCACACATAATAATACAGTTACATGTCGTAGAGTACGCTGAGAGGTGTAGTACTACAGTCACACGTAATAATACAGTTACGTGTCATAGAGTAGGCTGAGAGGTGTAGTACCATAGTCACACATAATAATACAGTTACATGTCATAGAGTACGCTGAGAGGTGTAGTACGACAGTCACGCATAATAATACAGTTAGGTGTCATAGAGTACGCTGAGAGGTGTAGTACCACAGTCACACATAATAATACAGTTACATGTCGTAGAGTACGCTGAGAGGTTTAGTACCACAGTCACACGTAATAATACAGTTACGTGTCATAGAGTAGGCTGAGAGGTGTAGTACTACAGTCACACGTAATAATACAGTTACATGTCAGAGTACGCTGAGAGGTGTAGTACCACAGTCACACATAATACAGTTACATGTCATAGAGTACGCTGAGAGGTGTAGTACTACAGTCACACGTAATAATACAGTTACGTGTCATAGAGTAGGCTGAGAGGTGTAGTACCACAGTCACACATAATAATACAGTTACATGTCGTAGAGTACGCTGAGAGGTGTAGTACCACAGTCACACGTAATTATACAGTTACTTGTCATAGAGTAGGCTGAGAGGTATAGTACTACAGTCACACGTAATAATACAGTTACATGTCAGAGTACGCTGAGAGGTGTAGTACCACAATCACACATAATAATACAGTTACGTGTCATAGAGTACGCTGGGAGATGTAGTACCACAGTCACACATAATAATACAGTTACATGTCATAGAGTAGGCTGAGAGGTGTAGTATCACAGTCACGCATAATAATACAGTTACATGTCATAGAGTAGGCTGAGAGGTGTAGTACCACAGTCACACATAATAATACAGTTACATGTCATAGAGTACGCTGAGAGATGTAGTACCACAGTCATACATAATAATACAGTTACATGTCATAGAGTGGGCTGAGAGGTGTAGTACCACAGTCACGCATAATAATACAGTTACATGTCATAGAGTACGCTGAGAGTTGTAGTACCACCGTCACACATAATAATACAGTTACATGTCATAGAGTACGCTGAGAGGCGTAGTACCACAGTCACACATAATAATACAGTTACATGTCATAGAGTACGCTGAGAGGTGTAGTACCACAGTCACGCATAATAATACAGTTACATGTAATAGAGTACGCTGAGAGGTGTAGTACCACAGTCACACATAATAATACAGTTACATGTCATAGAGTAGGCTGAGAGGTGTAGTACCACAGTCACACATAATAATACAGTTACATGTAATAGAGTACGCTGAGAGGTGTAGTACCACAGTCACACATAATAATACAGTTACATGTCATAGAGTACGCTGAGAGGTATAGTACCACAGTCACACATAATAATACAGTTACATGTCATAGAGTACGCTGGGAGGTATAGTACCACAGTCACACATAATAATACAGTTACATGTCATAGAGTACGCGGAGAGGTGTAGTACCACAGTCACACATAATAATACAGTTACATGTCATAGAGTACGCTGAGAGGTGTAGTACCACAGTCACACATAATAATACAGTTACGTGTCATAGAGTACGCTGAGAGGTGTAGTACCACAGTCACACATAATAATACAGTTACATGTCATAGAGTACGCTGAGAGGTGTAGTACCACAGTCACACATAATAATACAGTTACGTGTCATAGAGTACGCTGAGAGGTGCAGTACTACAGTCACACATAATAATACAGTTACATGTCATAGAGTACGCTGAGAGATGTAGTACCACAGTCACACATAATAATACAGTTACGTGTCATAGAGTACGCTGAGAGGTGTGGTACCACAGTCACACATAATAATACAGTTACATGTCATAGAGTACGCTGAGAGATGTAGTACCACAGTCACACATAATAATACAGTTACATGTCATAGAGTACGCTGAGAGGTGTAGTACCACAGTCACACATAATAATACAGTTACGTGTCATAGAGTACGCTGAGAGGTGTAGTACCACTGTCACGCATAATAATACAGTTACATGTCAGAGTACGCTGAGAGGTGTAGTACCACAGTCACACATAATAATACAGTTACATGTCATAGAGTACACTGAGAGGTGTAGTACCACAGTCACACATAATAATACAGTTACATGTCATAGAGTACGCTGAGAGGTGTAGTACCACAGTCACGCATAATAATACAGTTACATGTCATAGAGTACGCTGAGAGGTGTAGTACCACAGTCACACGTAATAATACAGTTACGTGTCATAGAGTACGCTGAGAGGTGTAGTACCACAGTCACACATAATAATACAGTTACATGTCATAGAGTACGCTGAGAGGTGTAGTACCACAGTCACGCATAATAATACAGTTACATGTAATAGAGTACGCTGAGAGGTGTAGTACCACAGTCACCCATAATAATACTGTTACATGTCATAGAGTACGCTGAGAGGTGTAGTACCACAGTCACCCATAATAATACTGTTACATGTGATAGAGTACGCTGGGAGGTATAGTACCACAGTCACACATAATAATACAGTTACAGGTCATAGAGTACGCTGAGAGGTGTAGTACCACAGTCACACGTAATAATACAGTTACGTGTCATAGAGTAGGCGGAGAGGTGTAGTACTACAGTCACATGTAATAATACAGTTACATGTCAGAGTACGCTGAGAGGTGTAGTACCACAGTCACACATAATAATACAGTTACATTTCATAGAGTACGCTGAGAGGTGTAGTACCACAGTCACACATAATAATACAGTTACATGTCATAGAGTACGCTGAGAGATGTAGTACCACAGTCACACATAATAATACAGTTACATGTCATAGAGTACGCTGAGAGGTGTAGTACCACAGTCATACATTATAATACAGTTACATGTCATAGAGTACGCTGAGAGCTGTAGTACCACAGTCATACATAATAATACAGTTACATGTCATAGAGTAGGCTGAGAGGTGTACTATCACAGTCACGCATAATAATACAGTTAAATGTCATAGAGTACGCTGGGAGATGTAGTACCACAGTCACACATAATAATACAGTTACATGTAATAGAGTACGCTGAGAGGTGTAGTACCACAGTCACACATAATAATACAGTTACATGTCAGAGTACGCTGAGAGGTGTAGCACCACAGTCACACATAATAATACAGTTACGTGTCATAGAGTACGCTGGGAGATGTAGTACCACAGTCACACATAATAATACAGTTACATGTCATAGAGTACGCTGAGAGGTGTAGTACCACAGTCACACATAATAATACAGTTACATGTCATAGAGTACGCTGAGTGGTGTAGTACCACAGTCACACATAATAATACAGTTACATGTCATAGAGTACGCTGAGAGGTGTAGTACTACAGTCACACGTAATAATACAGTTACATGTCATAGAGTACGCTGAGAGGTGTAGTACCACAGTCACGCATAATAATACAGTTACGTGTCATAGAGTACGCTGAGAGGTGTAGTACCACAGTCACACATAATAATACAGTTACATGTCATAGAGTACGCTGAGAGGTGTAGTACCACAGTCACACATAATAATACAGTTACATGTCATAGAGTACGCTGAGAGGTGTAGTACCACAGTCACACATAATAATACAGTTACATTTCATAGAGTACGCTGAGAGGTGTAGTACCACAGTCACACATAATAATACAGTTACATGTCATAGAGTACGCTGAGAGATGTAGTACCACAGTCACAAATAATAATACAGTTACATGTCATAGAGTACGCTGAGAGGTGTAGTACCACAGTCATACATAATAATACAGTTACATGTCATAGAGTACGCTGAGAGCTGTAGTACCACAGTCATACATAATAATACAGTTACATGTCATAGAGTAGGCTGAGAGGTGTACTATCACAGTCACGCATAATAATACAGTTAAATGTCATAGAGTACGCTGGGAGATGTAGTACCACAGTCACACATAATAATACAGTTACGTGTCATAGAATAGGCTGAGAGGTGTAGTACCACAGTCACGCATAATAATACAGTTACATGTCGTAGAGTACGCTGAGAGGTGTAGTACCACAGTCACACATAATAATACAGTTACATGTCAGAGTACGCTGAGAGGTGTAGTACCACAGTCACACATAATATTACAGTTACGTGTCATAGAGTACGCTGGGAGATGTAGTACCACAGTCACACATAATAATACAGTTACATGTCGTAGAGTACGCTGAGAGGTTTAGTACCACAGTCACACGTAATAATACATGACCTGCCTAGGTAGAGTCGTGTGTTAACCTTAAACCATACTATCCCCCACCCCCATTTAGTAACGACACATGACACCGAGGTTGGATGTGAAATGGCCACAGCAGCCGTTTATTAATTTCACAGTTTTATAAAAACAATTTAAATCCGAAACATTCGGATAACTAGTTAGGAATCCACCAGAGAATTCCTCCTAATAATTCACATGACCCAACATGGGTCAGAATCATAAATAACAATTAAACGTTAACATTAACCCGAGCAGAGGAAGTCCTTGAAGCCCCTTCAGATGTTCCTTTCAAGAACACACCGAATTAGCCATCTGCAAACCACTAATTACCTCCAGCCGTAAACCAGCTCGGAAGCACCGTTCACCTCTGCAGATGGCTCCAACCACTAGAAGTCCACTTCAAGGGGATAACACCCGTTGAAGCCCTCAAGTGATATACCGACCACTAGAAGTCCACTTCAAAGGGATAACACCCGATGAAGCCTTCAAGTGACATACCTTCTACCAGAAGACCACTTCAAAGGGATAACACCCGATGAAGTCTTCAACCATGTACCTTTTTTGGGGGACGCATACCCCCGATGCGACCCCCCCACCATTTTGTACTGACTGGCCTCAAGGACTCCCCCCGCCAGCTGCCATGACAACAGAACCTACTCCGGAAAAAAGAAAAACATGTTAAATAAACACACAAAATAAAACACAACGCTCATATACGGACGTACAGAAGACCTAAGGAGTAACAAAACAAGGGTGGGAGGGTGGGAGCTTTGCTTCTTGTGTATTACTCCTCCCGCTGCTTCCGGCTCAATGCCGAGAAACAGCGGGAAGCGCAGTAACGGCCCCCCCGTCCCCCCTAGCTCCTCCCCGTCCCTCCTTCAGCTCCTTCACCTTTCCCTCACCTCTTAACATTAACCCTTTCCCTACCAGGACGGTCATGTCGGCTTCCCTCAAGCCTGCAGCTGCGTCCAGCCTCTTCTGTTACGTGTCATAGAGTAGGCTGAGAGGTGTAGTACTACAGTCACACGTAATAATACAGTTACGTGTCATAGAGTACGCTGAGAGGTGTAGTACCACAGTCACACGTAATAATACAGTTACGTGTCATAGAGTAGGCTGAGAGGTGTAGTACCACAGTCACACATAATAATACAGTTACATGTCATAGAGTACGCTGAGAGGTGTAGTACCACAGTCACACATAATAATACAGTTACATGTCGTAGAGTACGCTGAGAGGTTTAGTACCACAGTCACACGTAATAATACAGTTACGTGTCATAGAGTAGGCTGAGAGGTGTAGTACTACAGTCACACGTAATAATACAGTTACATGTCAGAGTACGCTGAGAGGTGTAGTACCACAGTCACACATAATACAGTTACATGTCATAGAGTACGCTGAGAGGTGTAGTACTACAGTCACACGTAATAATACAGTTACGTGTCATAGAGTAGGCTGAGAGGTGTAGTACCACAGTCACACATAATAATACAGTTACATGTCGTAGAGTACGCTGAGAGGTGTAGTACCACAGTCACACGTAATAATACAGTTACTTGTCATAGAGTAGGCTGAGAGGTATAGTACTACAGTCACACGTAATAATACAGTTACATGTCAGAGTACGCTGAGAGGTGTAGTACCACAGTCACACATAATAATACAGTTACGTGTCATAGAGTACGCTGGGAGATGTAGTACCACAGTCACACATAATAATACAGTTACATGTCATAGAGTAGGCTGAGAGGTGTAGTATCACAGTCACGCATAATAATACAGTTACATGTCATAGAGTAGGCTGAGAGGTGTAGTACCACAGTCACACATAATAATACAGTTACATGTCAGAGAGTACGCTGAGAGGTGTAGTACCACAGTCACACATTGTAATACAGTTACGTGTCATAGAGTACGCTGAGAGGTGTAGTACCACAGTCACACATAATAATACAGTTACATGTCATAGAGTAGGCTGAGAGGTGTAGTACCACAGTCACACATAATAATACAGTTACATGTCAGAGAGTACGCTGAGAGGTGTAGTACCACAGTCACACATTGTAATACAGTTACGTGTCATAGAGTACGCTGAGAGGTGTAGTACCACAGTCACGCATAATAATACAGTTACATGTCAGAGTACGCTGAGAGGTGTAGTACCACAGTCACACATAATAATACAGTTACATGTCATAGAGTACGCTGAGCGGTGTAGTACCACAGTCACACATAATACACTTACATGTCATAGAGTAGGCTGAGAGGTGTAGTACCACAGTCACACATAATAATACAGTTACGTGTCATAGAGTAGGCTGAGAGGTGTAGTACCACAGTCACACGTAATAATACAGTTACATGTCATAGAGTAGGCTGAGAGGTGTAGTACCACAGTCACACATAATAATACAGTTACATGTCATAGAGTACGCTGAGAGGTGTAGTACCACAGTCACACATAATAATACAGTTACATGTCAGAGTACGCTGAGAGGTGTAGTACCACAGTCACACATAATAATACAGTTACATGTCAGAGTACGCTGAGAGGTGTAGTACCACATTCACACATAATAATACAGTTACATGTCAGAGTACGCTGAGAGGTGTAGTACCACAGTCACACATAATAATACAGTTACATGTCATAGATTAGGCTGAGAGGTGTAGTACCACAGTCACGCATAATAATACAGTTACATGTCATAGAGTAGGCTGAGAGGTGTAGTACCACAGTCACGCATAATAATACAGTTACATGTCATAGAGTACGCTGAGAGGTGTAGTACCACAGTCACACATAATAATACAGTTACATGTCATAGAGTACGCTGAGAGGTGTAGTACTACAGTCACACATAATAATACAGTTACATGTCATAGAGTACGCTGAGAGGTGTAGTACCACAGTCACACATAATAATACAGTTACATGTCATAGGTTATGCTGGGAGGTGTAGTACCACAGTCACACATAATAATACAGGTACATGTCATAGAGTACGCTGAGAGGTGTAGTACCACAGTCACACATAATAATACAGTTACATGTCATAGAGTACGCTGAGAGGTGTAGTACCACAGTCATACATAATAATACAGTTACATGTCATAGAGTACGCTGAGAGGTGTAGTACCACAGTCACACATAATAATACAGTTACATGTCATAGAGTACGCTGAGAGGTGTAGTACCACAGTCACACATAATAATACAGTTACATGTCAGAGTACGCTGAGTGGTGTAGTACCACAGTCACACATAATAATACAGTTACATGTCATAGAGTACGCTGAGAGATGTAGTACCACAGTCATACATAATAATACAGTTACATGTCATAGAGTAGGCTGAGAGGTGTAGTACCACAGTCACGCATAATAATACAGTTACATGTCATAGAGTACGCTGGGAGATGTAGTACCACAGTCACACATAATAATACAGTTACGTGTCATAGAGTAGGCTGAGAGGTGTAGTACTACAGTCACACATAATAATACAGTTACATGTCAGAGTACGCTGAGAGGTGTAGTACCACAGTCACACATAATAATACAGTTACATGTCAGAGTACGCTGAGAGGTGTAGTACCACAGTCACACATAATAATACAGTTACGTGTCATAGAGTACGCTGGGAGATGTAGTACCACAGTCACACATAATAATACAGTTACGTGTCATAGAGTAGGCTGAGAGGTGTAGTACCACAGTCACACATAATAATACAGTTACATGTCAGAGTACGCTGAGAGGTGTAGTACCACATTCACACATAATAATACAGTTACATGTCAGAGTACGCTGAGAGGTGTAGTACCACAGTCACACGTAATAATACAGTTACATGTCATAGAGTATCCTGAGAGGTGTAGTGCCACAGTCACACATAATAATACAGTTACGTGTCATAGAGTACGCTGAGAGGTGTAGTGCCACAGTCACACGTAATAATACAGTTACATGTCATAGAGTATGCTGAGAGGTGTAGTACCACAGTCATACATAATAATACAGTTACATGTCATAGAGTAGGCTGAGAGGTGTAGTACCACAGTCACACAAAATAATACAGTTACATGTCATAGAGTATGCTGAGAGGTGTAGTACTACAGTCACACGTAATAATACAGTTACGTGTCATAGACTAGGCTGAGAGGTGTAGTACCACAGTCACACATAATAATACAGTTACATGTCATAGAGTACGCTGAGAGGTGTAGTACGACAGTCACGCATAATAATACAGTTAGGTGTCATAGAGTACGCTGAGAGGTGTAGTACCACAGTCACACATAATAATACAGTTACATGTCGTAGAGTACGCTGAGAGGTGTAGTACCACAGTCACACGTAATAATACAGTTACGTGTCATAGAGTAGGCTGAGAGGTGTAGTACCACAGTCACACATAATAATACAGTTACATGTCATAGAGTACGCTGAGAGGTGTAGTACCACAGTCACGCATAATAATACAGTTACATGTCATAGAGTACGCTGAGAGGTGTAGTACTACAGTCACACGTAATAATACAGTTACATGTCAGAGTACGCTGAGAGGTGTAGTACCACAGTCACACGTAATAATACAGTTACATGTCATAGAGTACGCTGAGAGGTGTAGTACCACAGTCACACGTAATAATACAGTTACGTGTCATAGAGTACGCTGAGAGGTGTAGTACTACAGTCACACGTAATAATACAGTTACATGTCAGAGTACGCTGAGAGGTGTAGTACCACAGTCACACGTAATAATACAGTTACGTGTCATAGAGTACGCTGAGAGGTGTAGTACCACAGTCACACGTAATAATACAGTTACGTGTCATAGAGTAGGCTGAGAGGTGTAGTACCACAGTCACACATAATAATACAGTTACATGTCATAGAGTACGCTGAGAGGTGTAGTACCACAGTCACACATAATAATACAGTTACATGTCATAGAGTAGGCTGAGAGGTGTAGTACCACAGTCACACATAATACAGTTACATGTCATAGAGTACGCTGAGAGGTGTAGTACCACAGTCACACATAATAATACAGTTACGTGTCATAGAGAAGGCTGAGAGGTGTAGTACCACAGTCACACATAATAATACAGTTACATGTCATAGAGTATGCTGAGAGGTGTAGTACCACAGTCACACGTAATAATACAGTTACGTGTCATAGAGTACGCTGAGAGGTGTAGTGCCACAGTCCCGCATAATAATACAGTTACATGTCATAGAGTACGCTGAGAGGTGTAGTACCACAGTCACACATAATAATACAGTTACATGTCATAGAGTACGCTGAGAGGTGTAGTACCACAGTCACACATAATAATACAGTTACATGTCATAGAGTACGCTGAGAGTTGTAGTACCACAGTCACACATAATAATACAGTTACATGTCAGAGTACGCTGAGCGGTGTAGTACCACAGTCACACATAATAATACAGTTACATGTCATAGAGTACGCTGAGAGGTGTAGTACCACAGTCATACATAATAATACAGTTACATGTCATAGAGTACGATGAGAGGTGTAGTACCACAGTCACGCATAATAATACAGTTACGTGTCATAGAGTAGGCTGAGAGGTGTAGTACTACAGTCACACATAATAATACAGTTACATGTCAGAGTACGCTGAGAGGTGTAGTACCACAGTCACACATAATAATACAGTTACATGTCATAGAGTACGCTGAGAGGTGTAGTACCACAGTCACACATAATAATACAGTTACATGTCATAGAGTACACTGAGAGGTGTAGTACCACAGTCACACATAATACAGTTACATGTCATAGAGTACGCTGAGAGGTGTAGTACCACAGTCACACATAATAATACAGTTACATGTCATAGAGTACGCTGAGAGGTGTAGTACCACAGTCACGCATAATAATACAGTTACATGTCATAGAGTACGCTGAGAGGTGTAGTACCACAGTCACACATAATAATACAGTTACATGTCATAGAGTACGCTGAGAGGTGTAGTACCACAGTCACACATAATAATACAGTGACATGTCAGAGTACGCTGAGAGGTGTAGTACCACAGTCACACATAATAATACAGTTACATGTCATAGAGTACGCTGAGAGTTGTAGTACCACAGTCACACATAATAATACAGTTACATGTCAGAGTACGCTGAGCGGTGTAGTACCACAGTCACACATAATAATACAGTTACATGTCATAGAGTACGCTGAGAGGTGTAGTACCACAGTCATACATAATAATACAGTTACATGTCATAGAGTACGATGAGAGGTGTAGTACCACAGTCACGCATAATAATACAGTTACGTGTCATAGAGTAGGCTGAGAGGTGTAGTACTACAGTAACACATAATAATACAGTTACATGTCAGAGTACGCTGAGAGGTGTAGTACCACAGTCACACATAATAATACAGTTACATGTCATAGAGTACGCTGAGAGGTGTAGTACCACAGTCACACATAATAATACAGTTACATGTCATAGAGTGGGCTGAGAGGTGTAGTACCACAGTCACACAAAATAATACAGTTACATGTCATAGAGTACGCTGAGAGGTGTAGTACTACAGTCACACGTAATAATACAGTTACGTGTCATAGACTAGGCTGAGAGGTGTAGTACCACAGTCACACATAATAATACAGTTACATGTCATAGAGTACGCTGAGAGGTGTAGTACGACAGTCACGCATAATAATACAGTTAGGTGTCATAGAGTACGCTGAGAGGTGTAGTACCACAGTCACACATAATAATACAGTTACATGTCGTAGAGTACGCTGAGAGGTGTAGTACCACAGTCACACGTAATAATACAGTTACGTGTCATAGAGTAGGCTGAGAGGTGTAGTACCACAGTCACACATAATAATACAGTTACATGTCATAGAGTACGCTGAGAGGTGTAGTACCACAGTCACGCATAATAATACAGTTACATGTCATAGAGTACGCTGAGAGGTGTAGTACTACAGTCACACGTAATAATACAGTTACATGTCAGAGTACGCTGAGAGGTGTAGTACCACAGTCACACGTAATAATACAGTTACATGTCATAGAGTACGCTGAGAGGTGTAGTACCACAGTCACACGTAATAATACAGTTACGTGTCATAGAGTAGGCTGAGAGGTGTAGCACTACAGTCACACGTAATAATACAGTTACGTGTCATAGAGTACGCTGAGAGGTGTAGTACCACAGTCACACGTAATAATACAGTTACGTGTCATAGAGTAGGCTGAGAGGTGTAGTACCACAGTCACACATAATAATACAGTTACATGTCATAGAGTACGCTGAGAGGTGTAGTACCACAGTCACACATAATAATACAGTTACATGTCATAGAGTAGGCTGAGAGGTGTAGTACCACAGTCACACATAATACAGTTACATGTCATAGAGTACGCTGAGAGGTGTAGTACCACAGTCACACATAATAATACAGTTACGTGTCATAGAGAAGGCTGAGAGGTGTAGTACCACAGTCACACATAATAATACAGTTACATGTCATAGAGTATGCTGAGAGGTGTAGTACCAAAGTCACACGTAATAATACAGTTACGTGTCATAGAGTACGCTGAGAGGTGTAGTGCCACAGTCCCGCATAATAATACAGTTACATGTCATAGAGTACGCTGAGAGGTGTAGTACCACAGTCACACATAATAATACAGTTACATGTCATAGAGTACGCTGAGAGGTGTAGTACCACAGTCACACATAATAATACAGTGACATGTCAGAGTACGCTGAGAGGTGTAGTACCACAGTCACACATAATAATACAGTTACATGTCATAGAGTACGCTGAGAGTTGTAGTACCACAGTCACACATAATAATACAGTTACATGTCAGAGTACGCTGAGCGGTGTAGTACCACAGTCACACATAATAATACAGTTACATGTCATAGAGTACGCTGAGAGGTGTAGTACCACAGTCATACATAATAATACAGTTACATGTCATAGAGTACGATGAGAGGTGTAGTACCACAGTCACGCATAATAATACAGTTACGTGTCATAGAGTAGGCTGAGAGGTGTAGTACTACAGTCACACATAATAATACAGTTACATGTCAGAGTACGCTGAGAGGTGTAGTACCACAGTCACACATAATAATACAGTTACATGTCATAGAGTACGCTGAGAGGTGTAGTACCACAGTCACACATAATAATACAGTTACATGTCATAGAGTACACTGAGAGGTGTAGTACCACAGTCACACATAATACAGTTACATGTCATAGAGTACGCTGAGAGGTGTAGTACCACAGTCACACATAATAATACAGTTACATGTCATAGAGTACGCTGAGAGGTGTAGTACCACAGTCACGCATAATAATACAGTTACATGTCATAGAGTACGCTGAGAGGTGTAGTACCACAGTCACACATAATAATACAGTTACATGTCATAGAGTACGCTGAGAGGTGTAGTACCACAGTCACACATAATAATACAGTGACATGTCAGAGTACGCTGAGAGGTGTAGTACCACAGTCACACATAATAATACAGTTACATGTCATAGAGTACGCTGAGAGTTGTAGTACCACAGTCACACATAATAATACAGTTACATGTCAGAGTACGCTGAGCGGTGTAGTACCACAGTCACACATAATAATACAGTTACATGTCATAGAGTACGCTGAGAGGTGTAGTACCACAGTCATACATAATAATACAGTTACATGTCATAGAGTACGATGAGAGGTGTAGTACCACAGTCACGCATAATAATACAGTTACGTGTCATAGAGTAGGCTGAGAGGTGTAGTACTACAGTCACACATAATAATACAGTTACATGTCAGAGTACGCTGAGAGGTGTAGTACCACAGTCACACATAATAATACAGTTACATGTCATAGAGTACGCTGAGAGGTGTAGTACCACAGTCACACATAATAATACAGTTACATGTCATAGAGTACACTGAGAGGTGTAGTACCACAGTCACGCATAATAATACAGTTACGTGTCATAGAGAAGGCTGAGAGGTGTAGTACTACAGTCACACATAATAATACAGTTACATGTCAGAGTACGCTGAGAGGTGTAGTACCACAGTCACACATAATAATACAGTTACATGTCAGAGTACGCTGAGAGGTGTAGTACCACTGTCACACGTAATAATACAGTTACATGTCACAGAGTACGCTGAGAGGTGTAGTACCACAGTCACACATAATAATACAGTTACATGTCAGAGTACGCTGAGAGGTGTAGCACCACAGTCACACATAATAATACAGTTACGTGTCATAGAGTACGCTGGGAGATGTAGTACCACAGTCACACATAATAATACAGTTACATGTCATAGAGTACGCTGAGAGGTGTAGTACCACAGTCACACATAATAATACAGTTACATGTCATAGAGTACGCTGAGTGGTGTAGTACCACAGTCACACATAATAATACAGTTACATGTCATAGAGTACGCTGAGAGGTGTAGTACTACAGTCACACGTAATAATACAGTTACATGTCATAGAGTACGCTGAGAGGTGTAGTACCACAGTCACGCATAATAATACAGTTACGTGTCATAGAGTACGCTGAGAGGTGTAGTACCACAGTCACACATAATAATACAGTTACATGTCATAGAGTACGCTGAGAGGTGTAGTACCACAGTCACACATAATAATACAGTTACATGTCATAGAGTACGCTGAGAGGTGTAGTACCACAGTCACACATAATAATACAGTTACATTTCATAGAGTACGCTGAGAGGTGTAGTACCACAGTCACACATAATAATACAGTTACATGTCATAGAGTACGCTGAGAGATGTAGTACCACAGTCACACATAATAATACAGTTACATGTCATAGAGTACGATGAGAGGTGTAGTACCACAGTCACACATAATAATACAGTTACGTGTCATAGAGTACGCTGAGAGGTGTAGTACCACAGTCATACATAATAATACAGTTACATGTCATAGAGTACGCTGAGAGCTGTAGTACCACAGTCATACATAATAATACAGTTACATGTCATAGAGTAGGCTGAGAGGTGTACTATCACAGTCACGCATAATAATACAGTTAAATGTCATAGAGTACGCTGGGAGATGTAGTACCACAGTCACACATAATAATACAGTTACGTGTCATAGAATAGGCTGAGAGGTGTAGTACCACAGTCACGCATAATAATACAGTTACATGTCGTAGAGTACGCTGAGAGGTGTAGTACCACAGTCACACATAATAATACAGTTACATGTCAGAGTACGCTGAGAGGTGTAGTACCACAGTCACACATAATAATACAGTTACGTGTCATAGAGTACGCTGGGAGATGTAGTACCACAGTCACACATAATAATACAGTTACATGTCGTAGAGTACGCTGAGAGGTTTAGTACCACAGTCACACGTAATAATACAGTTACGTGTCATAGAGTAGGCTGAGAGGTGTAGTACTACAGTCACACGTAATAATACAGTTACGTGTCATAGAGTACGCTGAGAGGTGTAGTACCACAGTCACACGTAATAATACAGTTACGTGTCATAGAGTAGGCTGAGAGGTGTAGTACCACAGTCACACATAATAATACAGTTACATGTCATAGAGTACGCTGAGAGGTGTAGTACCACAGTCACACATAATAATACAGTTACATGTCATAGAGTAGGCTGAGAGGTGTAGTACCACAGTCACACATAATAATACAGTTACATGTCATAGAGTACGCTGAGAGGTGTAGTACGACAGTCACGCATAATAATACAGTTAGGTGTCATAGAGTACGCTGAGAGGTGTAGTACCACAGTCACACATAATAATACAGTTACATGTCGTAGAGTACGCTGAGAGGTTTAGTACCACAGTCACACGTAATAATACAGTTACGTGTCATAGAGTAGGCTGAGAGGTGTAGTACTACAGTCACACGTAATAATACAGTTACATGTCAGAGAACGCTGAGAGGTGTAGTACCACAGTCACACATAATACAGTTACATGTCATAGAGTACGCTGAGAGGTGTAGTACTACAGTCACACGTAATAATACAGTTACGTGTCATAGAGTAGGCTGAGAGGTGTAGTACCACAGTCACACATAATAATACAGTTACATGTCGTAGAGTACGCTGAGAGGTGTAGTACCACAGTCACACGTAATAATACAGTTACTTGTCATAGAGTAGGCTGAGAGGTATAGTACTACAGTCACACGTAATAATACAGTTACATGTCAGAGTACGCTGAGAGGTGTAGTACCACAGTCACACATAATAATACAGTTACGTGTCATAGAGTACGCTGGGAGATGTAGTACCACAGTCACACATAATAATACAGTTACATGTCATAGAGTAGGCTGAGAGGTGTAGTACCACAGTCACACATAATAATACAGTTACATGTCAGAGTACGCTGAGAGGTGTAGTACCACAGTCACGCATAATAATACAGTTACATGTCATAGAGTAGGCTGAGAGGTGTAGTACCACAGTCACACATAATAATACAGTTACATGTCAGAGAGTACGCTGAGAGGTGTAGTACCACAGTCACACATTGTAATACAGTTACGTGTCATAGAGTACGCTGAGAGGTGTAGTACCACAGTCACGCATAATAATACAGTTACATGTCAGAGTACGCTGAGAGGTGTAGTACCACAGTCACACGTAATAATACAGTTACCTGTCATAGAGTAGGCTGAGAGGTGTAGTACCACAGTCACACGTAATAATACAGTTACGTGTCATAGAGTACGCTGAGAGGTGTAGTGCCACAGTCACACATAATAATACAGTTACATGTCATAGAGTACGCTGAGAGGTGTAGTACCACAGTCACACATAATAATACAGTGACATGTCAGAGTACGCTGAGAGGTGTAGTACCACAGTCACGCATAATAATACAGTTACATGTCATAGAGTACGCTGAGAGGTGTAGTACTACAGTCACGCATAATAATACAGTTACATGTCATAGAGTACGCTGAGAGGTGTAGTACCACAGTCACACGTAATAATACAGTTACATGTCAGAGTACGCTGAGAGGTGTAGTACCACAGTCACACATAATACAGTTACATGTCATAGAGTACGCTGAGAGGTGTAGTACCACAGTCACACGTAATAATACAGTTACGTGTCAAAGAGTAGGCTGAGAGGTGTAGTACCACAGTCACACGTAATAATACAGTTATGTGTCATAGAGTACGATGAGAGATGTAGTACTACAGTCACACGTAATAATACAGTTACGTGTCATAGAGTAGGCTGAGAGGTGTAGTACCACAGTCACACATAATAATACAGTTACGTGTCATAGAGTAGGCTGAGAGGTGTAGTACTACAGTCACACATAATAATACAGTTACATGTCAGAGTACGCTGAGAGGTGTAGTACCACAGTCACACATAATAATACAGTTACATGTCATAGAGTACGCTGAGAGGTGTAGTACCACAGTCACACATAATAATACAGTTACATGTCATAGAGTACACTGAGAGGTGTAGTACCACAGTCACACATAATACAGTTACATGTCATAGAGTACGCTGAGAGGTGTAGTACCACAGTCACACATAATAATACAGTTACATGTCATAGAGTACGCTGAGAGGTGTAGTACCACAGTCACGCATAATAATACAGTTACGTGTCATAGAGAAGGCTGAGAGGTGTAGTACTACAGTCACACATAATAATACAGTTACATGTCAGAGTACACTGAGAGGTGTAGTACCACAGTCACATAATAATACAGTTACATGTCAGAGTACGCTGAGAGGTGTAGTACCACAGTCACACGTAATAATACAGTTACATGTCACAGAGTACGCTGAGAGGTGTAGTACCACAGTCACACATAATAATACAGTTACATGTCATAGAGTACGCTGAGAGGTGTAGTACCACAGTCACACATAATAATACAGTTACATGTCATAGAGTACGCTGAGAGGTATAGTACCACAGTCACACGTAATAATACAGTTACATGTCGTAGAGTACGCTGAGAGGTGTAGTACCACAGTCACACGTAATAATACAGTTACGTGTCATAGAGTAGGCTGAGAGGTGTAGTACCATAGTCACACATAATAATACAGTTACATGTCATAGAGTACGCTGAGAGGTGTAGTACGACAGTCACGCATAATAATACAGTTAGGTGTCATAGAGTACGCTGAGAGGTGTAGTACCACAGTCACACATAATAATACAGTTACATGTCGTAGAGTACGCTGAGAGGTTTAGTACCACAGTCACACGTAATAATACAGTTACGTGTCATAGAGTAGGCTGAGAGGTGTAGTACTACAGTCACACGTAATAATACAGTTACATGTCAGAGTACGCTGAGAGGTGTAGTACCACAGTAACACATAATACAGTTACATGTCATAGAGTACGCTGAGAGGTGTAGTACTACAGTCACACGTAATAATACAGTTACGTGTCATAGAGTAGGCTGAGAGGTGTAGTACCACAGTCACACATAATAATACAGTTACATGTCGTAGAGTACGCTGAGAGGTGTAGTACCACAGTCACACGTAATAATACAGTTACTTGTCATAGAGTAGGCTGAGAGGTATAGTACTACAGTCACACATAATAATACAGTTACATGTCAGAGTACGCTGAGAGGTGTAGTACCACAGTCACACATAATAATACAGTTACGTGTCATAGAGTACGCTGGGAGATGTAGTACCACAATCACACATAATAATACAGTTACATGTCATAGAGTAGGCTGAGAGGTGTAGTATCACAGTCACGCATAATAATACAGTTACATGTCATAGAGTAGGCTGAGAGGTGTAGTACCACAGTCACACATAATAATACAGTTACATGTCAGAGAGTACGCTGAGAGGTGTAGTACCACAGTCACACATTGTAATACAGTTACGTGTCATAGAGTACGCTGAGAGGTGTAGTACCACAGTCACGCATAATAATACAGTTACATGTCAGAGTACGCTGAGAGGTGTAGTACCACAGTCACACATAATAATACAGTTACATGTCATAGAGTACGCTGAGCG
The DNA here is from genome assembly GCF_050947455.1 of Rhinoderma darwinii. NCBI lineage: Eukaryota > Metazoa > Chordata > Amphibia > Anura > Rhinodermatidae > Rhinoderma > Rhinoderma darwinii. The sequence goes on along the minus strand of NC_134687.1, from coordinate 273,607,532 downwards.
GTGTAGTACCACAGTCACACATAATACAGTTACATGTCATAGAGTAGGCTGAGAGGTGTAGTACCACAGTCACACATAATAATACAGTTACGTGTCATAGAGTAGGCTGAGAGGTGTAGTACCACAGTCACACATAATAATACAGTTACATGTCGTAGAGTACGCTGAGAGGTTTAGTACCACAGTCACACGTAATAATACAGTTACATGTCATAGAGTAGGCTGAGAGGTGTAGTACCACAGTCACACATAATAATACAGTTACATGTCATAGAGTACGCTGAGAGGTGTAGTACCACAGTCACACATAATAATACAGTTACATGTCAGAGTACGCTGAGAGGTGTAGTACCACAGTCACACATAATAATACAGTTACATGTCAGAGTACGCTGAGAGGTGTAGTACCACATTCACACATAATAATACAGTTACATGTCAGAGTACGCTGAGAGGTGTAGTACCACAGTCACACATAATAATACAGTTACATGTCATAGATTAGGCTGAGAGGTGTAGTAGCACAGTCACGCATAATAATACAGTTACATGTCATAGAGTAGGCTGAGAGGTGTAGTACCACAGTCACGCATAATAATACAGTTACGTGTCATAGAGTAGGCTAAGAGGTGTAGTACCACAGTCACACATAATAATACAGTTACATGTCATAGAGTACGCTGAGAGGTGTAGTACCACAGTCACACATAATAATACAGTTACATGTCAGAGTACGCTGAGCGGTGTAGTACCACAGTCACGCATAATAATACAGTTACATGTCATAGAGTACGCTGAGAGGTGTAGTACCACAGTCACACATAATAATACAGTTACATGTCATAGAGTACGCTGAGAGGTGTAGTACTACAGTCACACATAATAATACAGTTACATGTCATAGAGTACGCTGAGAGGTGTAGTACCACAGTCACACATAATAATACAGTTACATGTCATAGAGTACGCTGAGAGGTGTAGTACCACAGTCACACATAATAATACAGTTACATGTCATAGGTTATGCTGGGAGGTGTAGTACCACAGTCACACATAATAATACAGGTACATGTCATAGAGTACGCTGAGAGGTGTAGTACCACAGTCACACATAATAATACAGTTACATGTCATAGAGTACGCTGAGAGGTGTAGTACCACAGTCATACATAATAATACAGTTACATGTCATAGAGTACGATGAGAGGTGTAGTACCACAGTCACGCATAATAATACAGTTACGTGTCATAGAGTAGGCTGAGAGGTGTAGTACTACAGTCACACATAATAATACAGTTACATGTCAGAGTACGCTGAGAGGTGTAGTACCACAGTCACACATAATAATACAGTTACATGTCATAAAGTACGCTGAGAGGTGTAGTACCACAGTCACACATAATAATACAGTTACATGTCATAGAGTACACTGAGAGGTGTAGTACCACAGTCACACATAATACAGTTACATGTCATAGAGTACGCTGAGAGGTGTAGTACCACAGTCACACATAATAATACAGTTACATGTCATAGAGTACGCTGAGAGGTGTAGTACCACAGTCACGCATAATAATACAGTTACGTGTCATAGAGAAGGCTGAGAGGTGTAGTACTACAGTCACACATAATAATACAGTTACATGTCAGAGTACGCTGAGAGGTGTAGTACCACAGTCACACATAATAATACAGTTACATGTCAGAGTACGCTGAGAGGTGTAGTACCACAGTCACACGTAATAATACAGTTACATGTCACAGAGTACGCTGAGAGGTGTAGTACCACAGTCACACATAATAATACAGTTACATGTCATAGAGTACGCTGAGAGGTGTAGTACCACAGTCACACATAATAATACAGTTACATGTCATAGAGTACGCTGAGAGGTATAGTACCACAGTCACACGTAATAATACAGTTACCTGTCATAGAGTAGGCTGAGAGGTGTAGTACCACAGTCACACATAATAATACAGTTACATGTCGTAGAGTACGCTGAGAGGTGTAGTACCACAGTCACACGTAATAATACAGTTACGTGTCATAGAGTAGGCTGAGAGGTGTAGTACCATAGTCACACATAATAATACAGTTACATGTCATAGAGTACGCTGAGAGGTGTAGTATCACAGTCACACGTAATAATACAGTTACATGTCAGAGTACGCTGAGAGGTGTAGTACCACAGTCACACATAATAATACAGTTACATGTCATAGAGTACGCTGAGAGGTATAGTACCACAGTCACACGTTATAATACAGTTACGTGTCATAGAGTACGCTGAGAGGTGTAGTGCCACAGTCACACATAATAATACAGTTACATGTCATAGAGTACGCTGAGAGGTGTAGTACCACAGTCACACATAATAATACAGTGACATGTCAGAGTACGCTGAGAGGTGTAGTACCACAGTCACACATAATAATACAGTTACATGTCATAGAGTACGCTGAGAGTTGTAGTACCACAGTCACACATAATAATACAGTTACATGTCAGAGTACGCTGAGAGGTGTAGTACCACAGTCACGCATAATAATACAGTTACATGTCATAGAGTACGCTGAGAGGTGTAGTACTACAGTCACGCATAATAATACAGTTACATGTCATAGAGTACGCTGAGAGGTGTAGTACCACAGTCACACGTAATAATACAGTTACATGTCAGAGTACGCTGAGAGGTGTAGTACCACAGTCACACATAATACAGTTACATGTCATAGAGTACGCTGAGAGGTGTAGTACCACAGTCACACGTAATAATACAGTTACGTGTCAAAGAGTAGGCTGAGAGGTGTAGTACCACAGTCACACGTAATAATACAGTTATGTGTCATAGAGTACGATGAGAGGTGTAGTACTACAGTCACACGTAATAATACAGTTACGTGTCATAGAGTAGGCTGAGAGGTGTAGTACCACAGTCACACATAATAATACAGTTACGTGTCATAGAGTAGGCTGAGAGGTGTAGTACTACAGTCACACATAATAATACAGTTACATGTCAGAGTACGCTGAGAGGTGTAGTACCACAGTCACACATAATAATACAGTTACATGTCATAGAGTACGCTGAGAGGTGTAGTACCACAGTCACACATAATAATACAGTTACATGTCATAGAGTACACTGAGAGGTGTAGTACCACAGTCACACATAATACAGTTACATGTCATAGAGTACGCTGAGAGGTGTAGTACCACAGTCACACATAATAATACAGTTACATGTCATAGAGTACGCTGAGAGGTGTAGTACCACAGTCACGCATAATAATACAGTTACGTGTCATAGAGAAGGCTGAGAGGTGTAGTACTACAGTCACACATAATAATACAGTTACATGTCAGAGTACGCTGAGAGGTGTAGTACCACAGTCACACATAATAATACAGTTACATGTCAGAGTACGCTGAGAGGTGTAGTACCACAGTCACACGTAATAATACAGTTACATGTCACAGAGTACGCTCAGAGGTGTAGTACCACAGTCACACATAATAATACAGTTACATGTCATAGAGTACGCTGAGAGGTGTAGTACCACAGTCACACATAATAATACAGTTACATGTCATAGAGTACGCTGAGAGGTATAGTACCACAGTCACACGTAATAATACAGTTACCTGTCATAGAGTAGGCTGAGAGGTGTAGTACCACAGTCACACATAATAATACAGTTACATGTCGTAGAGTACGCTGAGAGGTGTAGTACTACAGTCACACGTAATAATACAGTTACGTGTCATAGAGTAGGCTGAGAGGTGTAGTACCATAGTCACACATAATAATACAGTTACATGTCATAGAGTACGCTGAGAGGTGTAGTACGACAGTCACGCATAATAATACAGTTAGGTGTCATAGAGTACGCTGAGAGGTGTAGTACCACAGTCACACATAATAATACAGTTACATGTCGTAGAGTACGCTGAGAGGTTTAGTACCACAGTCACACGTAATAATACAGTTACGTGTCATAGAGTAGGCTGAGAGGTGTAGTACTACAGTCACACGTAATAATACAGTTACATGTCAGAGTACGCTGAGAGGTGTAGTACCACAGTCACACATAATACAGTTACATGTCATAGAGTACGCTGAGAGGTGTAGTACTACAGTCACACGTAATAATACAGTTACGTGTCATAGAGTAGGCTGAGAGGTGTAGTACCACAGTCACACATAATAATACAGTTACATGTCGTAGAGTACGCTGAGAGGTGTAGTACCACAGTCACACGTAATTATACAGTTACTTGTCATAGAGTAGGCTGAGAGGTATAGTACTACAGTCACACGTAATAATACAGTTACATGTCAGAGTACGCTGAGAGGTGTAGTACCACAATCACACATAATAATACAGTTACGTGTCATAGAGTACGCTGGGAGATGTAGTACCACAGTCACACATAATAATACAGTTACATGTCATAGAGTAGGCTGAGAGGTGTAGTATCACAGTCACGCATAATAATACAGTTACATGTCATAGAGTAGGCTGAGAGGTGTAGTACCACAGTCACACATAATAATACAGTTACATGTCATAGAGTACGCTGAGAGATGTAGTACCACAGTCATACATAATAATACAGTTACATGTCATAGAGTGGGCTGAGAGGTGTAGTACCACAGTCACGCATAATAATACAGTTACATGTCATAGAGTACGCTGAGAGTTGTAGTACCACCGTCACACATAATAATACAGTTACATGTCATAGAGTACGCTGAGAGGCGTAGTACCACAGTCACACATAATAATACAGTTACATGTCATAGAGTACGCTGAGAGGTGTAGTACCACAGTCACGCATAATAATACAGTTACATGTAATAGAGTACGCTGAGAGGTGTAGTACCACAGTCACACATAATAATACAGTTACATGTCATAGAGTAGGCTGAGAGGTGTAGTACCACAGTCACACATAATAATACAGTTACATGTAATAGAGTACGCTGAGAGGTGTAGTACCACAGTCACACATAATAATACAGTTACATGTCATAGAGTACGCTGAGAGGTATAGTACCACAGTCACACATAATAATACAGTTACATGTCATAGAGTACGCTGGGAGGTATAGTACCACAGTCACACATAATAATACAGTTACATGTCATAGAGTACGCGGAGAGGTGTAGTACCACAGTCACACATAATAATACAGTTACATGTCATAGAGTACGCTGAGAGGTGTAGTACCACAGTCACACATAATAATACAGTTACGTGTCATAGAGTACGCTGAGAGGTGTAGTACCACAGTCACACATAATAATACAGTTACATGTCATAGAGTACGCTGAGAGGTGTAGTACCACAGTCACACATAATAATACAGTTACGTGTCATAGAGTACGCTGAGAGGTGCAGTACTACAGTCACACATAATAATACAGTTACATGTCATAGAGTACGCTGAGAGATGTAGTACCACAGTCACACATAATAATACAGTTACGTGTCATAGAGTACGCTGAGAGGTGTGGTACCACAGTCACACATAATAATACAGTTACATGTCATAGAGTACGCTGAGAGATGTAGTACCACAGTCACACATAATAATACAGTTACATGTCATAGAGTACGCTGAGAGGTGTAGTACCACAGTCACACATAATAATACAGTTACGTGTCATAGAGTACGCTGAGAGGTGTAGTACCACTGTCACGCATAATAATACAGTTACATGTCAGAGTACGCTGAGAGGTGTAGTACCACAGTCACACATAATAATACAGTTACATGTCATAGAGTACACTGAGAGGTGTAGTACCACAGTCACACATAATAATACAGTTACATGTCATAGAGTACGCTGAGAGGTGTAGTACCACAGTCACGCATAATAATACAGTTACATGTCATAGAGTACGCTGAGAGGTGTAGTACCACAGTCACACGTAATAATACAGTTACGTGTCATAGAGTACGCTGAGAGGTGTAGTACCACAGTCACACATAATAATACAGTTACATGTCATAGAGTACGCTGAGAGGTGTAGTACCACAGTCACGCATAATAATACAGTTACATGTAATAGAGTACGCTGAGAGGTGTAGTACCACAGTCACCCATAATAATACTGTTACATGTCATAGAGTACGCTGAGAGGTGTAGTACCACAGTCACCCATAATAATACTGTTACATGTGATAGAGTACGCTGGGAGGTATAGTACCACAGTCACACATAATAATACAGTTACAGGTCATAGAGTACGCTGAGAGGTGTAGTACCACAGTCACACGTAATAATACAGTTACGTGTCATAGAGTAGGCGGAGAGGTGTAGTACCACAGTCACACATAATAATACAGTTACATGTCATAGAGTACGCTGAGAGATGTAGTACCACAGTCACACATAATAATACAGTTACATGTCATAGAGTACGCTGAGAGGTGTAGTACCACAGTCATACATTATAATACAGTTACATGTCATAGAGTACGCTGAGAGCTGTAGTACCACAGTCATACATAATAATACAGTTACATGTCATAGAGTAGGCTGAGAGGTGTACTATCACAGTCACGCATAATAATACAGTTAAATGTCATAGAGTACGCTGGGAGATGTAGTACCACAGTCACACATAATAATACAGTTACATGTAATAGAGTACGCTGAGAGGTGTAGTACCACAGTCACACATAATAATACAGTTACATGTCAGAGTACGCTGAGAGGTGTAGCACCACAGTCACACATAATAATACAGTTACGTGTCATAGAGTACGCTGGGAGATGTAGTACCACAGTCACACATAATAATACAGTTACATGTCATAGAGTACGCTGAGAGGTGTAGTACCACAGTCACACATAATAATACAGTTACATGTCATAGAGTACGCTGAGTGGTGTAGTACCACAGTCACACATAATAATACAGTTACATGTCATAGAGTACGCTGAGAGGTGTAGTACTACAGTCACACGTAATAATACAGTTACATGTCATAGAGTACGCTGAGAGGTGTAGTACCACAGTCACGCATAATAATACAGTTACGTGTCATAGAGTACGCTGAGAGGTGTAGTACCACAGTCACACATAATAATACAGTTACATGTCATAGAGTACGCTGAGAGGTGTAGTACCACAGTCACACATAATAATACAGTTACATGTCATAGAGTACGCTGAGAGGTGTAGTACCACAGTCACACATAATAATACAGTTACATTTCATAGAGTACGCTGAGAGGTGTAGTACCACAGTCACACATAATAATACAGTTACATGTCATAGAGTACGCTGAGAGATGTAGTACCACAGTCACAAATAATAATACAGTTACATGTCATAGAGTACGCTGAGAGGTGTAGTACCACAGTCATACATAATAATACAGTTACATGTCATAGAGTACGCTGAGAGCTGTAGTACCACAGTCATACATAATAATACAGTTACATGTCATAGAGTAGGCTGAGAGGTGTACTATCACAGTCACGCATAATAATACAGTTAAATGTCATAGAGTACGCTGGGAGATGTAGTACCACAGTCACACATAATAATACAGTTACGTGTCATAGAATAGGCTGAGAGGTGTAGTACCACAGTCACGCATAATAATACAGTTACATGTCGTAGAGTACGCTGAGAGGTGTAGTACCACAGTCACACATAATAATACAGTTACATGTCAGAGTACGCTGAGAGGTGTAGTACCACAGTCACACATAATATTACAGTTACGTGTCATAGAGTACGCTGGGAGATGTAGTACCACAGTCACACATAATAATACAGTTACATGTCGTAGAGTACGCTGAGAGGTTTAGTACCCACAGTCACACGTAATAATACAGTTACGTGTCATAGAGTAGGCTGAGAGGTGTAGTACTACAGTCACACGTAATAATACAGTTACGTGTCATAGAGTACGCTGAGAGGTGTAGTACCACAGTCACACGTAATAATACAGTTACGTGTCATAGAGTAGCTGAGAGGTGTAGTACCACAGTCACACATAATAATACAGTTACATGTCATAGAGTACGCTGAGAGGTGTAGTACCACAGTCACACATAATAATACAGTTACATGTCGTAGAGTACGCTGAGAGGTTTAGTACCACAGTCACACGTAATAATACAGTTACGTGTCATAGAGTAGGCTGAGAGGTGTAGTACTACAGTCACACGTAATAATACAGTTACATGTCAGAGTACGCTGAGAGGTGTAGTACCACAGTCACACATAATACAGTTACATGTCATAGAGTACGCTGAGAGGTGTAGTACTACAGTCACACGTAATAATACAGTTACGTGTCATAGAGTAGGCTGAGAGGTGTAGTACCACAGTCACACATAATAATACAGTTACATGTCGTAGAGTACGCTGAGAGGTGTAGTACCACAGTCACACGTAATAATACAGTTACTTGTCATAGAGTAGGCTGAGAGGTATAGTACTACAGTCACACGTAATAATACAGTTACATGTCAGAGTACGCTGAGAGGTGTAGTACCACAGTCACACATAATAATACAGTTACGTGTCATAGAGTACGCTGGGAGATGTAGTACCACAGTCACACATAATAATACAGTTACATGTCATAGAGTAGGCTGAGAGGTGTAGTATCACAGTCACGCATAATAATACAGTTACATGTCATAGAGTAGGCTGAGAGGTGTAGTACCACAGTCACACATAATAATACAGTTACATGTCAGAGAGTACGCTGAGAGGTGTAGTACCACAGTCACACATTGTAATACAGTTACGTGTCATAGAGTACGCTGAGAGGTGTAGTACCACAGTCACACATAATAATACAGTTACATGTCATAGAGTAGGCTGAGAGGTGTAGTACCACAGTCACACATAATAATACAGTTACATGTCAGAGAGTACGCTGAGAGGTGTAGTACCACAGTCACACATTGTAATACAGTTACGTGTCATAGAGTACGCTGAGAGGTGTAGTACCACAGTCACGCATAATAATACAGTTACATGTCAGAGTACGCTGAGAGGTGTAGTACCACAGTCACACATAATAATACAGTTACATGTCATAGAGTACGCTGAGCGGTGTAGTACCACAGTCACACATAATACACTTACATGTCATAGAGTAGGCTGAGAGGTGTAGTACCACAGTCACACATAATAATACAGTTACGTGTCATAGAGTAGGCTGAGAGGTGTAGTACCACAGTCACACGTAATAATACAGTTACATGTCATAGAGTAGGCTGAGAGGTGTAGTACCACAGTCACACATAATAATACAGTTACATGTCATAGAGTACGCTGAGAGGTGTAGTACCACAGTCACACATAATAATACAGTTACATGTCAGAGTACGCTGAGAGGTGTAGTACCACAGTCACACATAATAATACAGTTACATGTCAGAGTACGCTGAGAGGTGTAGTACCACATTCACACATAATAATACAGTTACATGTCAGAGTACGCTGAGAGGTGTAGTACCACAGTCACACATAATAATACAGTTACATGTCATAGATTAGGCTGAGAGGTGTAGTACCACAGTCACGCATAATAATACAGTTACATGTCATAGAGTAGGCTGAGAGGTGTAGTACCACAGTCACGCATAATAATACAGTTACATGTCATAGAGTACGCTGAGAGGTGTAGTACCACAGTCACACATAATAATACAGTTACATGTCATAGAGTACGCTGAGAGGTGTAGTACTACAGTCACACATAATAATACAGTTACATGTCATAGAGTACGCTGAGAGGTGTAGTACCACAGTCACACATAATAATACAGTTACATGTCATAGAGTACGCTGAGAGGTGTAGTACCACAGTCACACATAATAATACAGTTACATGTCATAGGTTATGCTGGGAGGTGTAGTACCACAGTCACACATAATAATACAGGTACATGTCATAGAGTACGCTGAGAGGTGTAGTACCACAGTCACACATAATAATACAGTTACATGTCATAGAGTACGCTGAGAGGTGTAGTACCACAGTCATACATAATAATACAGTTACATGTCATAGAGTACGCTGAGAGGTGTAGTACCACAGTCACACATAATAATACAGTTACATGTCATAGAGTACGCTGAGAGGTGTAGTACCACAGTCACACATAATAATACAGTTACATGTCAGAGTACGCTGAGTGGTGTAGTACCACAGTCACACATAATAATACAGTTACATGTCATAGAGTACGCTGAGAGATGTAGTACCACAGTCATACATAATAATACAGTTACATGTCATAGAGTAGGCTGAGAGGTGTAGTACCACAGTCACGCATAATAATACAGTTACATGTCATAGAGTACGCTGGGAGATGTAGTACCACAGTCACACATAATAATACAGTTACGTGTCATAGAGTAGGCTGAGAGGTGTAGTACTACAGTCACACATAATAATACAGTTACATGTCAGAGTACGCTGAGAGGTGTAGTACCACAGTCACACATAATAATACAGTTACATGTCAGAGTACGCTGAGAGGTGTAGTACCACAGTCACACATAATAATACAGTTACGTGTCATAGAGTACGCTGGGAGATGTAGTACCACAGTCACACATAATAATACAGTTACGTGTCATAGAGTAGGCTGAGAGGTGTAGTACCACAGTCACACATAATAATACAGTTACATGTCAGAGTACGCTGAGAGGTGTAGTACCACATTCACACATAATAATACAGTTACATGTCAGAGTACGCTGAGAGGTGTAGTACCACAGTCACACGTAATAATACAGTTACATGTCATAGAGTATCCTGAGAGGTGTAGTGCCACAGTCACACATAATAATACAGTTACGTGTCATAGAGTACGCTGAGAGGTGTAGTGCCACAGTCACACGTAATAATACAGTTACATGTCATAGAGTATGCTGAGAGGTGTAGTACCACAGTCATACATAATAATACAGTTACATGTCATAGAGTAGGCTGAGAGGTGTAGTACCACAGTCACACAAAATAATACAGTTACATGTCATAGAGTATGCTGAGAGGTGTAGTACTACAGTCACACGTAATAATACAGTTACGTGTCATAGACTAGGCTGAGAGGTGTAGTACCACAGTCACACATAATAATACAGTTACATGTCATAGAGTACGCTGAGAGGTGTAGTACGACAGTCACGCATAATAATACAGTTAGGTGTCATAGAGTACGCTGAGAGGTGTAGTACCACAGTCACACATAATAATACAGTTACATGTCGTAGAGTACGCTGAGAGGTGTAGTACCACAGTCACACGTAATAATACAGTTACGTGTCATAGAGTAGGCTGAGAGGTGTAGTACCACAGTCACACATAATAATACAGTTACATGTCATAGAGTACGCTGAGAGGTGTAGTACCACAGTCACGCATAATAATACAGTTACATGTCATAGAGTACGCTGAGAGGTGTAGTACTACAGTCACACGTAATAATACAGTTACATGTCAGAGTACGCTGAGAGGTGTAGTACCACAGTCACACGTAATAATACAGTTACATGTCATAGAGTACGCTGAGAGGTGTAGTACCACAGTCACACGTAATAATACAGTTACGTGTCATAGAGTACGCTGAGAGGTGTAGTACTACAGTCACACGTAATAATACAGTTACATGTCAGAGTACGCTGAGAGGTGTAGTACCACAGTCACACGTAATAATACAGTTACGTGTCATAGAGTACGCTGAGAGGTGTAGTACCACAGTCACACGTAATAATACAGTTACGTGTCATAGAGTAGGCTGAGAGGTGTAGTACCACAGTCACACATAATAATACAGTTACATGTCATAGAGTACGCTGAGAGGTGTAGTACCACAGTCACACATAATAATACAGTTACATGTCATAGAGTAGGCTGAGAGGTGTAGTACCACAGTCACACATAATACAGTTACATGTCATAGAGTACGCTGAGAGGTGTAGTACCACAGTCACACATAATAATACAGTTACGTGTCATAGAGAAGGCTGAGAGGTGTAGTACCACAGTCACACATAATAATACAGTTACATGTCATAGAGTATGCTGAGAGGTGTAGTACCACAGTCACACGTAATAATACAGTTACGTGTCATAGAGTACGCTGAGAGGTGTAGTGCCACAGTCCCGCATAATAATACAGTTACATGTCATAGAGTACGCTGAGAGGTGTAGTACCACAGTCACACATAATAATACAGTTACATGTCATAGAGTACGCTGAGAGGTGTAGTACCACAGTCACACATAATAATACAGTTACATGTCATAGAGTACGCTGAGAGTTGTAGTACCACAGTCACACATAATAATACAGTTACATGTCAGAGTACGCTGAGCGGTGTAGTACCACAGTCACACATAATAATACAGTTACATGTCATAGAGTACGCTGAGAGGTGTAGTACCACAGTCATACATAATAATACAGTTACATGTCATAGAGTACGATGAGAGGTGTAGTACCACAGTCACGCATAATAATACAGTTACGTGTCATAGAGTAGGCTGAGAGGTGTAGTACTACAGTCACACATAATAATACAGTTACATGTCAGAGTACGCTGAGAGGTGTAGTACCACAGTCACACATAATAATACAGTTACATGTCATAGAGTACGCTGAGAGGTGTAGTACCACAGTCACACATAATAATACAGTTACATGTCATAGAGTACACTGAGAGGTGTAGTACCACAGTCACACATAATACAGTTACATGTCATAGAGTACGCTGAGAGGTGTAGTACCACAGTCACACATAATAATACAGTTACATGTCATAGAGTACGCTGAGAGGTGTAGTACCACAGTCACGCATAATAATACAGTTACATGTCATAGAGTACGCTGAGAGGTGTAGTACCACAGTCACACATAATAATACAGTTACATGTCATAGAGTACGCTGAGAGGTGTAGTACCACAGTCACACATAATAATACAGTGACATGTCAGAGTACGCTGAGAGGTGTAGTACCACAGTCACACATAATAATACAGTTACATGTCATAGAGTACGCTGAGAGTTGTAGTACCACAGTCACACATAATAATACAGTTACATGTCAGAGTACGCTGAGCGGTGTAGTACCACAGTCACACATAATAATACAGTTACATGTCATAGAGTACGCTGAGAGGTGTAGTACCCACAGTCATACATAATAATACAGTTACATGTCATAGAGTACGATGAGAGGTGTAGTACCACAGTCACGCATAATAATACAGTTACGTGTCA